>NC_057813.1:729714525-729977025 GCF_018294505.1 Triticum aestivum
CCGCCCCTCTGCCGGCGACCTCCTCCGCGCCGCCCGGCCTCCCCGGCCCGGATCCGGCCGGCCCCCATTCCGGCCGCCGTCCCCGCCGCGGATCCGGCGAGATCCGCCGCCGCCTCGGTTCGCGTGCGCCGGTTGACTTTCTTCCCCCCTCCCCCGAAATCCCTAAGTCCCAGGATTTTTGTTATTTTCATGCATTTTCATCATGCCATAACTCTGTCATCGTTGCTCCGTTTTGCGCGTGTAATATGTCAAATTGTTCGCCTCGAAGAGTAGATCATTTCATCTCATTGCATCATTTTCATTTGAGCTCTTCTTGATGCCCGAAATGCTGTTAGAAGAGGGCTATGTGATGTTAGTTTCTGATTCTTATCAGAACATGCACTTTTGTCATTTTTGCCATGATTGATGTGTGCACCCTATGGACTTGAGTCCTGCATGTGTTTTGTAATATGCCATGCCATCTTTCCAGGGGTGTATGCCATGCATTTTTGTGATCTATGTGGTGACTAGCACAAGCATGCAAAGTAGGCTTCCTGATGTTGTTTTTTTCAGCCCTGTTTTGCTGATATTTTTATGCCATGTTAACTTGATGCTACAGAGAGATCCATGCATGTTTTGAGATACTTCAGTAAGTATATTTTGTTAAACATGTCTTGATCTATCCATCCATGCCCTTGTTTGCAATTATGGAGTGCCCTAGCTTGAGTCAATCGAGCTCTACTTTTGCTATAAAATGTTTCCTGGCAGATTGTTTACATGTTATTCAATTTTGCCAAGGTTGTTGTAGTTGATCCGTGTATGCTATGATGTTGTTCTTGCCATGTATAGCTTCTATGCCATGTCTTCTTACTGTGAGTTGCCTTGTCATGCCATGTATTTCTCTGTGGTGAGTGGTTCATGCTCACCAACATGCCTACTTATTGTTGTTCCTGCCATGTATGAATCTGTAATATAACTTGCCATGTTCACATGGGTGCCATCATATTTTCTGATCCTTTTTGGCTCATGGTCAGTAAGGGACTTTTGTTCTATGCTTTGAGTAGATTCATGCCATGCCTTTGTTTGCCATGATAAGTTCCTGTAACATGTTGTTTGATAGCTCTAAACATTGCAACCTGATGTTATTTCTGCCAATGCCTGAAACTGTTATTATTTGCAATCTTGCCATGTCATTTTGAGCATGTTCTAGTGATTTCTGGAGATAGCTCAGTGTTCATGTTTTGTAATGCTTTACCTGTACATCATGCCCATGCCTTTTGTTTTCTTGTTGAGGTCCTGTAGCATGTTGCTTTGATGCTTGCAATATGCCTACTTGCTGTTTTGGACAGATTGTTGTCATGACTTGAATAGAGTGTATGGGTTGAACCGTTGCTCCGTTTTGAGTGTGCTCTATATGAAACTTGCTTGATTTTGCATGTAGTTTCATATTATCATGTTGCATCCTTGTTTTGAGGTGTTTGCTTGATGTTTGTATGCCTTTTGTATCAATGCCATGTTTAACTTGTTTTGCTCATATCTTCTAAGCCGTAGCTCCGAATTAAATGAACTTTATATGTAACTTGACTAGAATTTCGTGGAGATCATCGTGGTGCATCTTAACTTTCTGTTTAACAACTTGAACTTAAGGTTTATTTAGACCTGGAACAATTTCGAAATTTGCATATGAGGACTTACCGGAATTGTTATATGTTGTTCCCGGCCTCATTTAAACTTGCCTTGATGTGTTGCTCTTGTTTGCATCATCCCTTGCCATGAGTAGCTTCATGTAGGCTTGTCATGCATCATGCTTGGTTGTGCATCATGTCTTGTCTATGTGTGGTGTGTTTACTTTGTTGTGTGCTTCTTCTTGTTAGTTCCTGTTTCGTTGCGATCGTGAGGATTCGTTCGTCTATGCTTGGTTCGGCTTCATCCGTTCGTCTTCTTCATGGACTCGTTCTTCTTCCTAGCGGGATTTCAGGCAAGATGAGTGCTACCCTAGATCTCACTACTATAATTGCTATGCTAGTTGCTTCGTTCTATCGCTATGCTGCGCTACCTATCACTTGCTGCTCAAGCCATCCCAAATTGCCATGTCAGCCTCTAACCTTTTTCACCCTTCCTATCAAACCGTTGTTTGGCTATGTTACCGCTTTGCTCAGCCCCTCTTATAGCGTTGTTAGTTGCAGGTGAAGATGAAGTTTGTTCCTTGTTGGAACATGGAGATGTTGTTCCTTGTTGGAACATGTTTACTTGTTGGGATATCACAATATATCTTATTTAATTAATGCATCTATATACTTGGTAAAGGGTGGAAGGCTCGGCCTTATGCCTGGTGTTTTGTTCCACTCTTGCCGCCCTAGTTTCCGTCATATCGGTATTATGTTCCCGGATTTTGCGTCCCTAACGCGGTCGGGTGATTTATGGGAGCCCCTTGACAGTTCGCTTTGAATAAGACTTTTCCAGCAAGGCCCAACATTGGTTTTACTTTAGCCTCACCTAGCCTTTTTCCCTTGGGAGTCGCGCATCCCGAGGGTCATCTTCATTTACCCCCCCCGGGCCAGTGCTTGTCTAAGCGTTGGTCCAAACTAGAGCACCGTGCGGGACCATCCCTTGGCAACTTGGGTTATGTCGGTTCCTGTACGCTTCGCTTATCCGGTCGTCGCCTGAGACGAGATACGCGCGGCTACTATCAGGGTATCGGCACGCCGGGAGGTCTTGCTGGTCTTGTTTTATTGCTGTCGAAATGTCTTGTAGCC
Source organism: Triticum aestivum (assembly GCF_018294505.1). Classification (NCBI taxonomy): domain Eukaryota; kingdom Viridiplantae; phylum Streptophyta; class Magnoliopsida; order Poales; family Poaceae; genus Triticum; species Triticum aestivum. Next base: position 729,717,261 of record NC_057813.1, read on the forward strand.
GGGATTCCGAGACTGATCGGGTCTTCTCGGGGAGAAGGAATATCCTTCGTTGATCGCGAGAGCTTATCATGGGCTAAGTTGGGACACCCCTGCAGGGTATAAACTTTCGAAAGCCGTGCCCGCGGTTATGTGGCAGATGGGAATTTGTTAATGTCCGGTTGTAGAAAACCCAAAGTTGATCTTAATTAAAATACACCAACCGTGTGCGTAACCGTGAGTGTCTCTTTTCGGGGTTGATCGAGAGGAGAACACGGTTTCTGGGTTATGTCTGACGTAAGTAGGAGTTCAGGATCACTTCTTGATCATTACTAGTTGACGACCGTTCCTTTGTTTCTCTTCTCGCTCTCATTTGCGTAAGTTAGCCACCATATATGCTTAGCCGCTGTTGCAACCTCACCACTTTACCCCTTCCTTTCCCATTAAGCTTTGCTAGTCTTGATACCCATGGTAATGTGATTGCTGAGTCCTCGTGGCTCACAGATTACTACACCACCAGTTGCAGGTACAGGTTTGCGATGATCATGACGTGAGAGCGATGTTTGCTTGTATTGGAGTTCTTCTTCTGCTTCTTCTTCGATCAGGGGATAGGTTCCAGGTCGGCAGCCTGGGCTAGCAGGGTGGATGTCGTTTGAGCTTCTATTTATGATTCATCCGTAGTCGGATGTTGATCTTGTATTTGATGTTGATGTATTCTTGTGGCATTCGTGCCTTATGTATGTATCCCCATCTATTATGTAATGCTGATGTAATGATATCCACCTTGCAAAAGCGTTTCAATATGCAGGTCTATCCTTGGTGGGACCGTCGAGTTCCTTTTGGATAGGGTCGCATATTGGGCGTGACACATCAAGTGGCTGAGTCTGAGACAAACGAGCCTCCTCGCAGATGAGCATCATATCCACCATATAGGCATGAACCTTGTCCTTGTCACCAATGCGAGGGAACAAGGAGTTGCGGAAGATGCGATACATGATATCCAGAAAAGAGTTGAGCACCAACCCTATCTTGCCACTTGGGAGCGTCTTCTCAACATAGTATGGTGTAAGCTTGTCCTTGTTGGCAGACTCAGAGTTGGCATGGGGGCGAACACCCACGGGAGTGTCGAGCCCGTCATCAGGAACCTGGAGAAAATCCATGAACTCCTTCCAGGTAGCAGTCAACTTACGGCCATTGGACATCCAGGTCATCCTCCGCTCGTCATCAGAGTGAAAGTATACTGAGGCAAAGAACTGACAGATAAGCTCAGGGTCATAGTCAAGGTGAAAGGATATCACATGCTCAATACCAAACTGCTCCACCAAGTCCAGAGCCTCTCCAAAGTAGACAGGGAACTTGTCCTTCCTCATGCGATGCATGTCAATCCATTTCACATCCACGTAGGTATTCTGCTTGTTTTTGATGACATCCAGATAGATGTTGGTATGTTGCTTGTTCCAAAACAGCTCACAACCTCTTACAAAGGAACGAGGGTTCACGTACGGGTGAAGCTGCCTGAGACGGACGTACTCAGATTATGGTATCTCATCCATGACCTTGGCGGGCTCCTTGTACTTGCTAGCTGATGTCTTGACATTGCGCTTGGGGGCAGAGGAGCCCTCTGGTACTTCACCTGGGTTGCGCAGATGCTTGGAGCCAGTGTCACGACTGGGATTGGAACGGCGAGAGCCACAACCTGAGACACAAACGCAAAACACCAACGAACGCAAAGAGGATCAATGCAAACACCACGGCAAAGCACAAGAAACACATAGAAAATTATACGTGAAAGTTGGCAAGCGATAGATGTGAGCCACGGTAGTACTGCCAGTGCCTGCGGTACTAAAATATTAGTACTGCTCCAAGTCGCGGTAGTACTGTGCGAGGTCACGGTAGTACCGTGGTTGGAGCGGTAGTAAAAATTTTGTGCCGCAGTGAGCGCGGTAATACGGCGCCAGAGGGGCGGTAGTACCGTGCTAGCGGTAGTACCGCGCCCGACGGGCGGTAGTACCGCATCGCGTCAGATCCAAACGTTAGTTTGAATCTGAAAAGAACCGCGAAACAACGGCAGTGCTACGGTGATCAAATCTATCGCAAGACAAAATACAAGTATAATCCCTACGCAAAGCTACTCTCCTTCATCCTACTCTTTCAAAGAAATAGCCTAAGAATCTCTAGAACACACAAGACTCCCCCAACAACCTAGAGGCAAAGAACTCAATAAAACGAGGAAAGATTGGGGGAAAACCTGGGTCCATAGCAAGAGCACGTGGTGGGGAAAGATCCCACCAGACGGAATCACGGGAGGGCAGCCGGAGGAGGAGATCCGGCGACGAACGCCGGCTCCGATCTTGAGCGTGGGAGAGAGAGAGAGACGATGTGGGGGGGAACTGTGAATAGGTATGGGGGAGTTAGAACTCCCCCTGCCCGTCCTTATCCCCACGCGCCCAAGTCGGAGCGGTAGTACCGCATGTCATCGCGGTACTACCGCTCGGGCGGAAGTACCGCACCGAAGCAGTAGTACCGCACCGAAGTGGTAGTACTGCTCACCCAGGCGGCAGTAAAAAATCACTGCCGCGTGGGGGCAGTAGTACCGTGGTCCCACACGCGGTAGTACCGTGGTTGGCTGCGGTAGTACCATAGCTGGCCACGGTAGTACCGTGAGCTCAAGACACGGCCGGTTTCAACGCAAGAAGAAGGTCTTTGCACGGTAACTTTTCACACAAAGGAAACCACAAGAACATGCACAAACCAGAGGCAGAAAGACAACAAGAGAACACCAAGCGACAAAACCTCTCAAAAGGAGAGGGCGGTGGCCGAAGCCACCTATGTTTGAGTTAGATGGTATGACACCGTGAAGAATTATCCTTGGGCCCATGACCAAAACTTATCTTTGAAGCACAAGTACCATCAAAAATGGCTAATGTGAAAGAGTTGATCTATTTATGCATGATGGGTGGGAGGGAGAGTTCATTCAAAGAACAACACTCCCCCTATGTCCATGCCTACACCTAAACTAGACAACAAGTTGAGTGTGGTGGGGGGTGCACGGATTCAAGTCACATTGCTCAAATCAATGATATTTAGCTCATACCTTAACTCGCGAAATCTTGCTTCATCCAAGGGCTTCGTGAAAATATCTGCAAGGTTATCATGAGTGTTGACATACTTGAGCTCGATCTCCCCTCGCCTAATGTGATCCCGGCTGAAGTGATACTGAATCTCAATGTGCTTCGTCTTGAAGTGTTGCACCGGGTTGAGAGAAATCTTGATGGCACTTTCATTATCATACCAAAGAGGCACTTTGTCACAAATGACACCGTACTCCTTTAAAGTTTGCCTCATCCATAGGAGTTGAGCACAACAACTACCGGCTGCCACATATTCCGCTTCGATGGACGAGAGAGACACACAACTTTGCTTCTTGGAAGACCAACTTACCAAAGAGCAACCAAGAAATTGGCACCCTCCGGAGGTGGACTTCCTATCCTCTTTGTCTCCCGCCCAATCGGAATCCGTAAATCCTTCAAGCTTGAAGTTTGCCCCTCTTGGGTACCATAAGCCAAAGTTTGGGGTATGAGCCAAATATCGAAAGATTCGCTTGACCGCCACATAGTGACTTTCCTTCGGTGCGGCTTGAAACCGTGCACACATTCCCACACTCAACATGATATCCGGTCTATATGCACAAAGGTAAAGCAAGGAGCCAATCATGGAGCGATATACCTTTTGATCCACCGCTTTACCATTGGGAACAATGTCAAGTTGGCACTTGGTAGGCATTGGTGTAGTAGCCGGCTTGACATCACTTAGCTTGAATCTTTTGAGCATGTCTTGAGTGTATTTGGCTTGGTTGATGAAGGTTCCTTCTCTTCTTTGTTTGATATCAAAACCAAGGAAGAACTTCAACTCTCCCATAGAAGACATCTTGAACTTGGAGGTCATGAGAGCGGAAAATTCCTCATTGAAAGCTTTGTTAGGGGAACCAAAGATAATATCATCAACATATAGTTGGCATACAAACAACTCCCCATTGAACTTCTTAGTAAAAAGAGTGGGATCGATTTGTCCCACCTCAAATCCACGATCTTGTAACAACTCGGTAAGGTGGTCATACCACGCAAGTGGGGCTTGTTTAAGGCCATAGAGTGCCTTATCGAGTTGATACACATGATCCGGGAAGTAGGGGTCCTCGAACCCGGGGGGTTGCTTGACATAGACCAACTCATTAATAGGACCATTAAGAAAAGCACTTTTCACATCCATTTGTTGCAACTTAAAGTTGTGATGGGAAGCATAAGCAATCAACAAACTAATGGATTCAAGGCGAGTAACGGGAGCAAAGGTTTCACTGTAGTCGATACCCTCGACTTGGGAGTAGCCTTGTGCTACCAATCTTGCCTTGTTGCGAATGATGTTCCCATGAGCATCTTGCTTGTTCTTGAAGATCCACTTGGTTCCAATGACGTTGTGGTTCCCCGATGGCCTTGGTACCAATCTCCACAAATTGTTGTACTCGAAGTTGTTGAGTTCTTCATGCATGGCATTGAGCCAATCTTAGTCTTCGAGCGCCTCATAGACCTTTTGGGGTTCAACACAAGAGACAAACGCATGATGTTCACAATAGTTTGCCAATTGTCTACGAGTGCTTACCCCTTTTCTTAGGCTTCCAACCACATTCTCCATGAGATGGCCTTTGGTGGTGAGTTTGGACGCAATCTTGGCGGCACGACGCTCTAATTCCTCCTCGGAGGTGAGATGAGGAGGGGTCACTTGATCATCTTGAGCGTCGTCTTGAGCATGTTCTTGATCTTGAGCATGCTCGGGGGAGAGAACTTGACCTTGGGCATCATTTGGTGTGTCACCATCGTCTTGAGCATGATCTTGCCCTTGGTCTTGTTCATGAGGTTGAGGGCCTTCACTTTGTTCTTCGGAAGCATGTGGGCCTTGGGTTGGTGATGGCTCCAATTGAGTGGAGCATTGTCCTTCTCCTTCGGCCACAAGGGGTTCCTCAACGGGTAGGATAAAACCAACACCCATTCTTCCTATGGCTTGAGGAGGAATTTCATCACCTACATCACAAGTGCCACTTTGCTCCACTTGGGAGCCGTTATTCTCATCAAACTCCACGTTACACGTCTCCTCAATAAGTCCCGTGGATTTATTGAGGACACGGTAAGCATGAGAGTTTGTAGCATAACCAACAAATATGCCCTCATGAGCTCTAGCTTCAAATTTAGACAAACGAACAACTTTCTTGAGAATGAACACTTACACCCGAACACCCGGAAGTACTTGAGATTGGGCTTGTTGCCGGTGAGTATCTCATAAGGAGTCTTGTTCAAGCCTTTGCGGAGATAGAGCCGATTGGATGCATGACATACGGTGTTGATGTCTTCGGCCCAAAAGTTGTATGGAGACTTGAACTCCGCCATCATGGTCCTCGCCGCATCCATCAATGTCCGGTTCTTCCTCTCCGCAACACCATTTTGTTGAGGGGTATATGGTGCAGAATATTGATGCTTGATCCCCTCATCACTAAGAAACTCATCCAAGGTGTAGTTCTTGAACTCGGTGCCGTTGTCACTTCTTATTGTAAAGATCTTTGCATTATGTTGACGTTGAGCTTCATTTGCTAAGTCGATGACGGTTTGTTGAGTCTCACTCTTCCTCTTGAAGAAGTATACCCAAGTGTATCTTGAATAGTCATCCACAATCACCAAGCAATACTTTCTACCTCCAAGACTATCAAATGATGGTGGCCCAAAGAGATCCATGTGAAGGAGCTCCAAGGGTCTCTTTGAGTAGATGATGGTCGTTGGAGGGTGAGCCTTCTCATGAAGCTTTCCTTCAATACAAGCACTGCAAGCACGGTCTTTGGCAAAACTAACATTTGTTAGTCCACGGGCATGGTCCCCCTTGAGAAGACTTTGCAAAGATCTCATATTGATATGGGCTAAACGGCGATGCCAAAGCCATCCCACGTCAACTTTAGCCATTAGGCATGTCACGGTTTTAGTGGATTGCTCCGAAAAGTTGACCACATATAGACCGTTCTCGACATGCCCAACAAAGGCTACTTTAAGAGTCTTGCTCCACAAGAGGGTCACGGAATCAATATCAAAGAAAGTGACAAAGCCCATGGTCGCGAGTTGACGAACGGAAAGTAAATTGAATGCAAGGGACTCAACAAGCATGACCTTCTCGATCGTGAGATCATGAGAGATGACAACGTTGCCAAGTCCCAATACCTTAGAAGACGAGGCATCACCGCACTCGACATTGGTGGGCATAAAAGGAATCTTGTGCACGTCCACCACCAAGTCCTTGCTTCCGGTCATATGATTTGTAGCTCCACTATCGAGCAGCCATAATCCCCCATCGGAAGCAAACTCCTACACACGATCAATGCTTGGTTTTAGGTACCCATTTTGTAATGGGTCCTTTGATGTTAGTAACAAGGGTCTTAGGAACCCAAATAGACCATTCAATGTATTCATGAGGAGAACCAACAAATTTGGCATAAACATGCCCATCACTAGCGCGGCATAACACATAAGAAGGATTAAAGTCGCCGGCTATGTTCGGAGGGGTGGCGTTGCCCTTCTTGGCATTGCCACCCTTTGCATGGTTCTTCTTCTTCTTGGAAGCACCCTCTCCCTCCCTCAAAAAAGTTTGCTTGAGAGGAGGAGGTTGCTTGGTCTTGTCATTCTTCTTCTTGTTCTTGGGCTTGGGTGCGAACCCAATCCCCTCCTTGGCCACAACTTCCTTTTGATTACTCAAAAGGTCGTTAAGGTTCTTCTCACCTTGTATGCATGTGACAAGGCCTTTTTCAAGTTGCTCCTTCAACTTAGCATTCTCCTCAACAAGATGCACATGCTCACAACAAGGGTTAGTAGCATTTGCATTATCAATCAATACCATATGAGGAAAGGTGGCTTTCTCCTTGGTTAGCATCACTTGGAGTTGATCATGAGACCCTTTGAGACTAGCATGAGCACCCTTCAAGACTTTGTGAGCCTTGTCGAGAATGTCAAACTCCTCGTTGAGTCTAGCAAGATCAACTCCAAGTTTTGCCTTCTCGGAGCTTAGCACACGAGACACAACAAGAGCATGATCAAGATCTTTCTTTACTTTAGCATGATCATCGTTGTATGACTCCTCAAGAGCCAAACGAAGACCACGCTCTTCCTCAAGAGCATTGGAAAGATCCGAAATCTCATCGGCATAGTCACGACTATGCCCTTCCATCTTAGAGATGGTTTCTTCATGAGCCTCGATCATGTCATTGGCTTCACCAAGTTGTTCCAAAGAGCAACGAAGTGCTTCTTGGATTTGCCCTTGAATTTACCCATAAAGGTCTCAAACTCATTCTCCTCCACATTAGTCCCCTCATGTTCATCAATGCAATCCGTCAAATAAGAATGATTGATGATGGTAGTTTTGATGTTGGGGGTTACCTTGTTGGTGGCTTTAGCCATGAGGCACTTGGCGGTGATGCTTTCATTAGGTGAGTCGAAGAGAGACACCCGAGGAGTCGTCGCAATGGCAACGGAGGCCATGGCAACTGACTCACCATCTTCATCATCATCATCATCCTCACTGTACTCTTCTTGAACCACCAAAGCTTTGTGAGGAGCCTTCTTGGTGAAGTTGCTCTTGTTGGGGAAAGACTTGGCCTTGTCCTTACGGATGAGCTTGCCACCATTGTCTTCCCTCTTCTCATATGGGCACTCCGCAACAAAGTGACTCACATTGCCACAATTGAAGCAAGTCCTCACTCGTTGCTTGCCCTTTGCCCCACTTGAGTTGCTCTTGTTGAAGTTGGGCCTTGAGTTCTTCTTGCTCCAAAATTGCCTTGAAGCAAGGGCCATGTGTTCATGATAGTCATACTTCGTATCTTCGAGGTTGCTCTCTTCTTCTTCCTCCTCTCCTTCTTCTTCAACACAAACCTTGGCCTTCAAAGCGAGGCTGGGCTTCTTTGCTCTTTGGGAGTGAAGCACCGCATTGTCGGCGGTCTTGTCCAATATGCTCATAGCCACAAACTCATCCGACACATCACTTGAGGACAGGGTGTGGAAGTCCGGCCTTTGACGGATGACGGAGAACATGGCTTTGTGGTAGGGCATCATTGCCTTGAGGAATTTGCGCTTGATCCAGTTGTCATCCGTGTCCTTACTTCCATGATCCCGGAGGGAGACCGCGAGCTTGGTAACTCTCCGATAGAGCTCACGAGGTTCTTCATCTTCTTTCATTGCAAACTCATCGGCTTCATCTTGCACCACTTCATAGTTGGAACGTTGAATGCTTGCGCTTCCTCGATAAAGGGAAACCACCTTGTGCCAAGCATCTTTGGCAAGGGAGTAGGGCCGGAGATGAGGGAGGTCTTCGGGAAGGATTGCTTCTTGGATGATGAAGAGAGCATTCTCATTGAATTGATGGTCCACGACTTCTCTAGGAGAGAAGTTGCTCGGGTCATGCGGATAGAAACCTTCTTCAATGATTCTCCAAAGGTTAGTGTTCACATAATTTAAATGATGCTTAAAACGATAAACCCAAGAATCAAAATCCTCCTTTTTATCAATCTTAGGAGGTGGACCGGCATGATTCAAATGAGTAGAAGGAATCGGTCCACCATAAACGGGAGGAGGTTGGACATGGGCGAAGATGCCGGTGCCATTCTTACCACTATACGATGGGGCTTTCTCACTAGTAGCTTCCCCCTTATCGGAGTTAGCATCCGTCCCCGTGTTGGCGGGATCACCCACTTTAACGGGTGCGGTGCAAAGTTTAAGCCCTTCTAGGAATTCCTTAAACATGTCCTTGACCTCGGTCATCATGGAGGTTTTCAATGTGTCCAACGCCACATTGAATTCCTCACGAGAGATCGAGTTACCCCCATCTCCCGTAGATGATATCGGATTCGCACCGGAGTGCTCTCCCACATCATCTGCGACGTCAACCATACTCTTCGGACGGTAAAGTCCTTAAAAAGAGACGAGGCTCTGATACCAATTGAAAGGATCGATATAGTTGACTAGGGGGGGGGTGAATAGGCAACTAACAATTTTTAGCTTTTCTTGACCAAATTAAACTTTGCAACAAAGTAAATTGTCTAGATATGCAACTAGGTGGACAACCTATATGATGCAATCAATACATGCACACGAGCAAGCAAAGATAGAAACACAAATAAGCTTGCACAAGTAAAGGGATAGGATAACCAAGAGTGGAGCCGGTGAAGACGAGGATGTGTTACTGAAGTTCCTTCCTTTTGAGGGGAAGTACGTCTCCGTTAGAGCGGTGTGGAGGCATAATGCTCCCCAAGAAGCCACTAGGGCCACCGTATTCTCCTCACGCCCTCACACAATGCGAGATGCCGTGATTCCACTAGTGGTGCCCTTGAAGGCGGCAACCTAACCTTTACAAACAAGGTTGGGGCAATCTCCACAACTTAATTGGAGGCTCCCAACGACACCACGAAGCTTCACCACAATGGAATATGGCTCCGCGGTGACCTCAACCCTCTAGGGTGCTCAAATACCCAAGAGTAACAAGATCCGCAAGGGATAAGTGGGGGGAATCAAATGTCTCTTGGTGGAAGTGTAGATCGGGCCCTTGTCACCCAATCCCGAGCAAATCAACAAGTTTGATTGGCTAGGGAGAGAGATCGGGCCAAAATGGAGCTTGGAGCAACAATGGAGCTTAGAGGTGGAAGAGGTAGTCAACTAGAGGTAGGAGACACCCCTTTTATAGTCGTGGAAAGGATCCAACCGTTATCCTCAACTTCAGCTTGGGACACGCGGTACTACCGCTCCAGAAGCGCGGTACTACCGCAAGGCCACGCGGTACTACCGTGGAGGACCACGGTACTTCCGCGACAGCAGCAGAGGCCGGGACTAGCCTGACTGAGCGTAGTACTACCGCTCGCACGGTACAACCGCTCCCCCTTGCGGTACTACCGCAAGGCAGGTAAGCCACAGCCTACGAAGAGCGCGGATGAAATAAAATACATCCGTGCCTACTTCCCTGAAAAAGAAACAGTGCAAAAACCCGACGCGGTACTACCGCGCACGAGGTGCGGTACTACCGTTGAGGCGTGGATGTAAAACACTACATCCGCTCCTACTACCATGGCGCAACAGTACTGGGTACGAGGGCCACGGTACTACGGCTCCTTTGGAGCGGTACTACCGTGGCCTCCCGCGGTACTACCGCGCATGACGTGCGGTACTACCGTGTGGGCGCGGATGTAAAAATTTACATCCGCTCCTACTACCGTACCGGAGCAGCACTAAGCCTGGGAGTTGCGGTACTAAGGCTCCAGGGGAGCGGTACTACCGTGACCCCCAGCGGTACTACCGCAGGTGCTTGCGGTACTACCGCTCAGTAGAGCAGTACTACCATGACCCCCAGTTGGAGATTCCGAGGGGCACCGAATCGTCTCGTACCTAGAGATTAAGCATCTGAGAAACTCAAGGCACACGATTAGTCCGCAAAAGCATTGTCATCAATCACCAAAACACCTAAGGGATAAATATGCCCTTACAGCAACAACTTAAAATATCCCCACTACTAAATATTAGACATGTATATATATTAGCTAGCTATATATTACTGAATATTAACGAAGCAACTAATACAATTCACACACCTACAAGTATATTATGATTGCCAGAGCAACTAAATATTGACATATTTAAATATTTGACATCTACATATATTACGAATTTTACGAGAGCAACTCCAAACACTGACACATAAATATTTGACATCCACATATAGTACGGAATATTACTGGAGCAACTACAAATTTGCACACAACTAATTAGTTTGACATCTAAATATATTTACCTATACTACCGGAGCAAATAACAATAATCGCACACCTAATTTATTTCACATCGAAATATATTAACGAATACTACCGGAACAACTTCGAAAAATAAAATGTTTGTTGAAATATACCCTTGAAGCGTGCGTGTGAACGACGAATGGCGGCCTTCAATCACCGGAACCGGAGCCGGAAACTCCACCATGCTGCCGGAGCTTAACCTCCACCACACTGCCCCAGCTTCACCATCACCACCTCCACCTCCACCGCCGCCACAACCTCCACCAATGAGCTGAAAAAAAGCTCCAACAAAGTGCTCACCATGACCACCACGAGCTACCCCATCACTAGATCGAGGTCTCTTTTGGCTCCCCTAACTATGTAGAACCCATAAATGGTACCAAATCCACAAAAACCGGGTCATTTTGGTGTACAACTTGGAGCTATTTCGTGTAAGAGAGAGGAGGAAGGAAGAACAGAGAGAGGTGCTGCGCGGTGGGAGAAAGGAGGAGGAGAAAGGAGGAAGAGGCCAGGGGCTGCGGTCCCTGTCGGTCAGCAGCTGACCGATCGGTCGATAGCAGGCTGACAGGGGCGCCCGTAACCTAGCTGCGCCAACAGCGCCCGGCGCGACGTGGCCTGGCCAATAGTCGGCCTGCACGTGGCCGATGGGCCAGCTGTCGGCCCGTCGTTGGCTGATAAGGCCGAGTCGGCCTGCTGGCTGACTGGGCTGAGTCGGCCTGCTGCTGGCTGATTGGATATTATTTTTGAAAATAAAAATATCAGCATAATGTTTGTGCAAATTAATAAAAAATGTATTATTTTAAAAAAAATTAGCTGTAGCAGGATTCTTTTTTACGTGATTTTCTTTTTTTTCTTTTCTTGTTTGGAAAGCATGATTCCTTTTCATATATTATAAGGTTGTGTCTATCTTTTTCATTCTATTTTTTTTATGTACGTCATATCTTTATAGAAGTCACGGACTTCTAACAGATCTTAACCATTAAAATTTTAATCTAATGACTAAATTAATTTTAATGATATGGATTAGCGCAAAACGCTCAAAAATGCCTTCAATTAGTAGATATAAAGAAAGATATGGAGTACTCACTCCGCTTCTAAATATAAGTCTTTTTAAAGATTACAATATAGACTACATACGGAGCAAAATGAGTGAATTTACACTCTAAAATATGTACTTTGTAGTGGAATCTTTAAAAAGACTTATATTTAAAAACGGATGGAGTAGTATATAAGACACTCCTATGAGATAAGATGGTGAAAATCATGACCGTTGGAAATCGCTCAACAAATATCATGAGTCAAGTCAGGTCAACTTGCCCGCGTTTGCCAGGGGGACATCGACATCGACATGGACGCGCATCTCTTTTCCCTCTCTGCAGTTAGCGCGTTGCGATGAGTTGCTCCTGCTCTGCATATATCTACTCCCCACACCTGCAGCAGCGCTACTCCACCTCGCAAGCTCGCCTCTCCCTTCGTCGTCCCTCCTCCTCTCAACACAACCGCGTCTCCTCTCCTCTCAACAAGGTTAGTGCTCTTTGCTCTCAACTCTCCATGGCGCCACCGTGCCAAGTTTTGAATAACGTCGTGGTTTGGTCAAATGGGAAGTTGTAGTCTCAATGCACAGCTTGTGGCGGCTGCTCGGTCAGTCCCTGGTTGGCAGTTGCTCTCGCTCGCGGCGTCTCCGCCCGCCGGAGAGGAAGGGGAGGCGGCTTCCCTCTTCATCTGTGCATCCAGGTAGAGTGGTTACGTTGTAGGGTCGCTCCCTGCCGTTGGTATGGGCGCCGGCGGCCGTCTCGGCGCAGCCAATGGAGCGAGCGTCTTTCCCAGATCTAGAGTTGCTGTTCTTCCCTGCCGCCTCGCCTCGAGCCCGAGCCGGCGGCGCTGCAGTAGGAGCGTAGGAGCTGGCCATTCCAAGGTTCTCAAGTAATCCCCTGCTCTGCTCTGCTCTGCGTTTCCCCCACCAGTTCGGGCCATCCCTCCCTCCAGATCTGACCACTCCAGTCTGCCTTTACTTTGCTTCTTCTGATGCTCATCACGGCGTACTCTGCTTCTGCCGGTGGAAGATTGCCGTCCTCAGCAACTTATGTCTGTGCGTTCCAGGAGGCACTGCTGCTGCTCCCAAGCTGTGGCCGGCGCCGCTGCTGCAGAACCATGCCGTCCGTGCCATTGTCATGCTTTAGGACACACAGCGTTAGAGGCAGGCTTTGCAATTAATTTTCTGTATAATTCAGAATTGGTTCCATGTAATGGCCCTTTTGATCCTCTGCAAGGAAAATGCAAGGAGGGACCTTTCCGAAAGAAAAAAACACTTGTGGCAGCTCACTTGTGAACTCATCAAAACTTTTTGAATGAACAGCAATGGCCACCGGAAGTAATAGCCAAGACATTAGGCCGAGCCCGGAGCTACCGAAGCAACTACCATTCGACTTTCTGAAGAAAATTACAAACGATTTCTCTGCTGAGCGGAAGATTGGCGGAGGTCCATTTGGAAGCGTTTATAAGGTTTGATTATTTTCCCATTAACATCTTCTATCCTTTTAACCAAGGTTGATAAGAGATACTAATATCTCTGTATCTGTGCGATTGGTTATACAGGGAGTTGTGCCAGGTGATGGCAAAACGCTTGCTGTGAAGAAACTTCAGGAGAACGCGCCGATGCCGCCTGACAAGACATTCAACAACGAGGTTCAGAACATTATGGCGCTCAAACACGAAAACATAGTCGAGTTGGTTGGATTCTGCTGGGAAACACAGAAGAAACTGGTGCAGTTCGATGGAAGGTATATTCAGGCAGACATCACTGAAAGTTTACTCTGCTATGAGTATTTACCTAATGGGAGCCTTCAACAGAATCTTTTTGGTATGCAATAAACATATCCGACATATCTTGCATTTCTCTTTACATTTCCATCTTTGGAGGTAGGGCATCGCCTTTAGGTTTTTTTACATTATTTATTTATCTTCCCGACCCTTTAGCATTTTGTGTGCATATACAGGAACTAAAACAGCTGAGGCTGTCTCTTCAGCTGAACCTGCTATCGATTGGGCCACACGCTTCAAGATAATCAAGGGAATTTGCCAGGGTTTACTATTTCTACACAAGTTGGATATTCCCATTATTCATATGGATCTGAAGCCTGAAAATATATTATTGGATGAAAATATGGTTCCAAAGATTGCTGATTTTGGACTCTCGAGGGTCTTTGGCCAAGAACAAACCCGATTGTACACACAAACAGTTGTGGGATCATAGTAAGCTCATTACAAGCTTTAATACTATTAGTGCGCGACTTTACTATAAAACAAATTCCATTTTCGCATCTTCAGTATTGCCTAACAAACTTTTGATGATAATGGCATCCAGTGGGTACATGGCTCCAGAATATCTATACAGAGGTGAAATTTCGGCCCAGTCAGACATATATAGTTTAGGCTTATTGATACTCGAGATCAGTACCGGAGAGCAGAACTGCAAAGACAAAAACCAACCCTCAGCAAGAAACTTTATTGATAAAGTAAGAGGATATATTATTTGATTGTTGGAAGATTGAAATTGAACCTTATCTTTCATTTAGTTTGCATACTATAACCAATTACCGTGATTCCATTTCTTTAGGTACGCGAAGAGTGGACACTCGAGCACATAGCATCCAAGTATGCATCCTTAGATACAGAAGGTCTCCATCAAGTTAAAATATGCATTGAACTTGGGCTAAAATGTGCTGAGATTGATCGGCAAGTCAGGCCTCCAATAGAAGAAATTGTTGACACGCTCAACGGACTACGTGCAAATGAAATGGCGAATGAGGTAAATAAGAGGTGATAAAGAGACTCTCTACCCAAATGATTTAATTTCACAAAAATGGAAAGAATGAACTAAATTTAGTTTTTGTTTGAACGACTAATCAATTTCATAAGTCTGTCCTAGGTTTTTTACTGCCAAAATTACAGTCATCTTCATGTATACTTTTTAATAGATGTATGTCAAATGTATTTCTATGGACCTTTATTATTGCAAGTTTGCAACTGTGAAGCAACACATTAATTCGGTTGAATGACAATATTTCTTAATTAAGAGGCGACCTGGTAACATTCATACAATCTGCATAGCCTATATAAGGTTTGTAAAAGAAAGGATTTTCCCAGAAGTGTAGCATACCAGGGATATATACAACCCAACGAACATCTATATAACCATGCAGTTTATTGTACACATTCCAGATTGTTCTAATTAGCATGCTATATACATCTGAAATTTCAGGTCCCTCATGCATCTCCAGTAAGCAAGAAGATGGGTCTTCTAGGTGGTTTCAAGAAGAAATAAAACGTTCGTTATTATTGCTGGAAGAGTGCTCTATTATTGCTAGAAGACTCAAAATTTGCTTTGGAAATAAGACCATTTGATGCTATATATGCCAGTCTGGGAACGTAGAATTTGTCTTTATTTTGTGAAACTATATCTTTTTATTATTGATCAAGACGGGGGCAACAAGAAACTGAAGCAAGAATTTGTTTCTCCTTAAGCAGTTGCCATTAAGATGGTACCACAAGAGGACGGGGTCAAATTTCTCACGAAAGTTAGACTTAACATTTTCGATCCAGAGGACGGGGTTGCGACCCTTTTCAAGAAAAGAAAAAACAAGCACCATCATTTTCAAAAGGACATGTGTGTGTAGTATGACACCACAAGGATTAACTCTACTGCTAAAAAATATAAATGTTTTATGACCAACCATTATACCGATTGACAATCCTTCATGTTTTTTGTCTGTAATTGCCATGTTGTCACTTGCATATAATGTTCCAGATAGGTTAAAGTGACATGGTTGACGTTATAGTGCTAATGCTATTGTGGTAACTGTTTGTTGCTTACATGGCAACCAATGGTTTCTGTCTGTTGCTGGTATGTGAACCAATGTTATTTGTCTGTTGCTTGCATGGCACCCATGGTGATATACCTTGGTAATTGGTGGCAACACCTTTTTTGTTGAAACGCAACGACATGAGAATGGCGGTGGAATACTCATGGGGCAAAATTGCTCCATGAAGGACGAATTTGGGCAATAATACCCCCGGCAGCAAACTTGTTCTGTAACACACCCTTGGAGTGGTCGAGTTCCTTGGCAAGTGATTGTATCTCATGAGCCTTTTCAAGTACATATGGTCTTGGCATCTGGGTCGAACGCTGCCTTCAAAATTCAGACCAACCAAAGTATAGAGAAATAACATTAGATGGGAAAAAATAGAACATGAATCAAGAGAGAAACTTACCAAGGAAAAGATTTCCCAACTCAATCGAACGAAATTGGTGAAGAATCGGAGGTTTGGGATGATTTAGGTATGAGGTTTGGGAGAGAAAGATGGAGAGAGGCGTGGGGTAATGTCTAGTTTGAGCCCTTGCCCTGGAATCGGCCCTTCACCCGGTATGATCATGAGTACGAGCGGGATGCCCATACTGTGCATTGTATTGCATATAAATCTTGATCTAGGGTTATCGAGGTACCTGGTACGAAGGCTGGTACGAGCGAGACTGCTCGTGTCCTCATAGAGAGGATGGAGATTGCAGCCGAGTAGCAGTATGACCGCTTTCGGCCGTAGCGCATGGTGTCTTCTCTTCTAGACATTTTATGTCTTTGGCATTGGTTCGGTACGAGCGGGACTACGAGCACTTCTTCTCCCACAACCATCTTTCTTCTCTTCTAGATGAAATCGGCTCAGTGATAATGATTTGAGACGAGTGTGGCTGCAACTCGTCTTCTCTTCTGATGACGATACTTTGCACCTGGCCTTTTGGTACGAGCACGGGTACAAGTGCTCGTACCATATGCTATCTTCTCGTTCGTTGCCTTAAGTTGTGTTCTTTTTCTTTCTTCCTAAAAATAATCCTACATAGAATCTTCTAAGGCATTTCTCTTGCAATCATGTTTTACAGTTCTTTCTGTTTAAATCTCAAAGTTGAACTAATAGCAGAGGAATTATTCTTTCTCCTTTTGACTTTTCTCAATGATTGGTTGCCTCACATTAATGCTAGTTTTAAGGTTGGCCAGATCAATCTTTTTAACTTACCTACGCATTACCGAAAAAGGCTTTCGCCCCGCTTTATATATAAAGCCACGACCAGAAGTACAAATCCGGGTACAACACGCAACCCCCCACACACCACACACACCCAAGGCAAGATACAAGGGTGCCGATGCACCGCAACACTACTCAATCGACCACCAAGCACACTACCAAACACTTGGGGCCGACGAGGACCTTCCGAGACCTAGCCACCGAGAAGAAGTGAAGCGGGACAATGGCGAAGCATGGACTCCAAGGCGGTGCCTTCAAGAAGGGCACGACACCGAAAGCCGCCACCGCCCGATCTCGGAGATCAAGTTTTCACCCGGAGCAACAAGGAGAGAAGAGAACACCACGACGGAGCCTTCATGAAGGAAACGACGCCCGCGGCGCCGCCACCGTCGGCCGGAGAAGACCGGGCAAGTTATGTACTCCGGTGTTAACCCTCTACCAAACCACCATGCTTCGCCAAACATCACCAACCATGCCACCCACGTGGCCATGGCTGCCCGACCGCACCCAAGACGCGCGCTCCGCCCACGAACACCGCGTCTCCCGCCGCCAGGGCCGCCGCCCAGCATCCAAGCAGCTTCGTGAACACCCAAAGGCCTTGGCTTTGGCCTGACTGGCAGCCCCCGCCTATGAAGATGCCAGCAACCGCTTTGCCTCAAACATCGCCAGAGCCCCAACAAAGAGCACATAGCCGAGGAAAGGGGGAGGAGGAGCGGACGCATCCGGACCGGTGCACCCCTGCACCGGCGATGGGTGGCCATCGGGGCCTCCCATCCCTCCTGAGAACTCCCTACAGGACACACCCCCGTGTCGCCTCACCATGGCGCCTGCCGCAGCTCGACGCGAGGCCACCAACGGCAGCCCGTCCAACCATCGACAAGAAGCGCAAAGCCAGCCTGCACCCGCAGCCCAGAGCACTCACCGTGAGAGCCATCCCGCGCCGCTCGCCGCCGTCCAGGGGCCGGAACAGGGGAGCCCCGACTGGAGGACGGCCAGCGCGCACCACCAGCACGCGCGCCCGCCGCGAGCCCGACCACCGCGCTGCACGCTGCAGCGGAAGCACCCGCGCCCGCCGGCGAGGCGCCGCACGTCGCGCGCGCCCGCCGGACCGCCAGATCTGGCCGAGCCTAGACCTGGCCGCCACCGCAGCCACGAGCGTGAGCCGCCCCGTGCAGCCCACCGCGCCGCCACCAAAACCTTGCTACCCCGCCGCCAGGGCCCGCCGCCGCGCCTCCGCGCCCCGCACCAGCGCGAAGCACCGCCGTCCGCCGCCGCCCCGCATCGACAGCCTCCGAGCGGGATGAAGATGAGCCCCGCCGCCACCGGCTCCGGTGGGCTTTGCCCGGCAGCGTGGTCCGGCGGCGGCGAGGGAGGGAAGGGGCGAGAGGAGGCCCGAAGCCGGCGGCTAGGGTTTCCCCCCCGGTCGCCACACGGGAGCGACGCGGGGAGGGGAGGGAGGGGGGAAAGGACAAGGGCCCCTCTTCAAACACTTACCTACGCATTCAAACACTTAAAAGCCCGCCTCTTCAAACATATGCCACATTAACTTTGTTGGGAGGTGGGAGATACTTTTTTGATTTTCCACACTTCTTCGGGAATTACCTTATAATTTCTATATTTTAAAATCTGAAAGTAACTTCCCCTTCCGTTCAACTACTGTTGCATTGGGGTGACGTCTCACGTAGCTGGCGATGAGGGGGGCGACGCGGGGGCTAGCGGCTCGGCCGCCGGGGTCCCTGCGGGGCCGCCACCAATCTCTTCCGGTGATCGCCGGAAGGTAGGAGGGCGGATCTGGGCCCTTACCGAAGACGACGATGGCGAGGGCGACGAGGAGGCAGATGCGCGGCGCCACCGTCTCCTCCATCGGCGACTCCTTCGGATTTCATTTGCGATTTTTTGAGCGTTGGATACGACGAAGACGAGGTGGCTTCAACCGTGGGCAATATCCTTCCCGTTGATGATCCGACGAGAATCGGTCTCCATGTGGGGGAGACGACAGAGATGGTGCGCCGAGTTGTTCACCGGCGAACGGCGGCGGCGGCGGTCCGACCTTGGAAGGGTCCTTTGCCTAAGGTATGTCTTCCGAATTTGACCCTTTTTGATATGATTCGACCGGATTCATGGACTTTGGTCAAGAGACGTAAGAATGCACGCTGGAATAGTTCGTGATCGGCGTCGGAGGTGACCGCGGCTTCGTCGCCGGCGGTCACGGCGATCCAGATCCGAGCCGCTCGCCAGGAGCGTTTGAATCTGCTCCTGGG
Source organism: Triticum aestivum (assembly GCF_018294505.1). NCBI lineage: Eukaryota > Viridiplantae > Streptophyta > Magnoliopsida > Poales > Poaceae > Triticum > Triticum aestivum. Next base: position 729,736,428 of record NC_057813.1, read on the forward strand.
CTGAGCTGAGCCGCATCCTTTTGGGCTGGTGGGTACTTTTGGGCCGAAATCTGGTGGGTATGAGGCCGAGCCGGACTTGGTTCCAAACGATACCGGGAGGAGGGGTGCATGCACGTTATGTTCGTCCTTGCCTACTCCACCGCCGCGACCAAGGGTTCCGCGTCCTGTGCCGCACCTGCGTTCCGATAGACCTGGCCGGGCTCGCCGCATCCCTCCCCTAGGCGTGATGGCGGGTTCTGGTGGTGCACCTCCTCCTGGGAAGTAGCCGCTCCCGCCCAGCGTGGCTAGTCGGGCCTCCGGGGCGCCGCCGCCGGACCAAGTCAATGGTCGGGGCAGGCTGCCGCCGGGCCAAGGCAATGGCCGGGGCGCACTGCCACCACGCCAAGGAAGTGGCAGGGGCGCGCTGCCGGCGCCGGCTTCGGCTGTTGGCCGCTGCGGGTCGCGGGTTAGGGGGCCCGGCTGCGGCACACTTGGCTAACGGGGCATCCGTGGGGAGGCCGCCAGCTCCGGCCTTGCCGTCGGGCGGGCGAGGGGGACCGGGCTCCGGCCCTCGGCCGGTCGTTCCGGCCGGTGCTGCGGTGGCAGCTGCGGGCCGGGGAGCTGCGCCACCAAGGCCAGCGGCCCCTCCACCCCACGTCGTTGCTCGCCCGCCCACGCCGTCGCAGTCCAACGTTACTGTGGCTGCGCCCCGAGGTCAATGGGGGGATGACGGCTACGATGCCTATGGGGCTGGCCAGCACCGTGGCTCTTCGTCCACGGGTGGCGGTCGTGGTTATGCATGGCAAAGTGATGGGTCGGTTGAGAGACCGTTCTTGGGTCCTTCAGGCGGCTTCGTTGAGGGGCCTTCTGATCCGGGTCATCAGCAGCGAGGAGGTTACCGAGGCCATCGTGGTGGTCGGGGCGGCCAAGGGGGCCGGTACCGTCCACGTCCTCCGCCACCACCTGTTGTTGTCGAGCAGATGATAGATGACGGGGCTGTCGAGGAGCCAGTTCTGACCGGTCACGCTATGGAGGTGGTGACAGCTCTTGCTACTGTTCAGGTTCCTGTGAACGAGGTTATGACCGATGTGTCTACGGAGTTGACAGATAGGGCTAAGGCTGATAGGGCGTCCAAGTGGGCGCGCAGGAAGGAAAAGATGCTTTGTTATCGTTGCGGGGACAAGGGCCACTTCATTGCGGAGTGTGTGGCTCTGTTATGTGATACCTGCGGTAAACTGGCACACGACTTTGGGGATTGTCCGTTACTGCGAGATCAGGCACCGTCACTCATGATGTATGGAGTTTACTGTGTTGGCTAACGTTTTTCGAGTCTCCGAATAAGCGAGAGGTTTCTGATGAGTCCCCGAGTATGACCACGGGGATTGTCAAGGTCACCAGAGGGGAGGTTTCTGAGACACATATCGTGCAGAGGCTTCGGAAGTTGGCCCCTGGGGATTTCCAGTGGGACCTTGTCAGTCTCGCTGATAAGATGTTCAGAGTTGAGTTTCCTTCCTTGGAGGATCTGCAGAGGTTGTTGAGTTTTGGGATGTGTAAGGTGCCGGGAACTGATGGCATCCTTGAGTTTCAGGAGTGGAAGCATGTAGAGCCTCAGGGTAAGCCGCTTACTTAGGCGTGGTTGCGATTTTCCGGGGCTCCCTCCAAGCCGTTGCAGGATGCTCGGGTTGTGGCCAACATGGGCATTTTAGTGGGGAAGCCTGAGCATGTGGACATGGCGTTCACCAGAGCTCACGGGATTGCTTGGGTTCTGGTTAGTATTCTGAACATTGAGTATGTGCCGGAAGTGGTTAAGTGGGCTTATCGAGGCAGGATTTATAATCTGGTTATTGAATTTGAGGATGAGAGCCTTCTGGCTGCGCCGGCTCACGAGTCTGACGTGGATATGCACGAGGATGACGGCAGCGCGGGAGCACAGGAGCCGCCGGTCGAGGACGCTGGACGATAGCTGTCGAAGGGGCCGGGGTCCGAGACCGCGACGAGCGGGGATGGAGCAGCCCCACCCTCCTTGGTGCCTTCGACGACTCTGAGATTTGTGTCTTTCGAGCCCTCTTCTGCACCCCTGAGGTTGTGGAGTGATCGGGTCGAGTCCGAGGAGGCTTTTGAGCTCGCGTTGCCTGCTTTGGGGTTTGAGGATGCCGTGGATACTATTCCTAGGGATCTTGGGGCTTCATCAACCTCGGTCTGGGGGGAGGAGGAGGTGAGTCGGCAGGTGGTCACTCCCTCTCGTGCCCAGCACACTGTACCCCCTCAGGAGGTGACGCAGCTTGTCGTGCCTGGCTTGTCGGGAGGAGCCCTAGGGCAGGCGGCCTCGGGTTGCCCTTCTCCTTCCGAGGAAGGGGATTCATGGCAGGTGGCTCCCGTGTCTTTTCTTCGTTGGGACGGGGTCTGGGGCAGGTGGCCTCGGATACCTCCTCTCCCGTCGCGTCTACCTATCTGCTGGTGGCGGCTCTGCCTTCGGGAGAGGGCTCGGGGCAGGTGGCCTCGGAGCCTTCTTCTCCTACGGCGCTTGTGGTGGTGGCTTCTCCGGTGCTGGATGGGGAGCGAGGGCAGGCGTCCCTTGCACTACCTCCACCACCTTCGCTGCCAGCCCCGTCCTGCGGGGCGTGCCAGGCTTCTGAGATCTTGGTGAGTGCCTGTCCACTTCCTGGCGAGGCTGTGGGGGAGCCAGTGCAGGTGGTTCGGCCAGCCGGTTGGGGTGAGGCAGGAGGCCGGACCCCGACCGCGATCTCTCGGGAGGAGGTCATTGCGTTTGGAGGGATTCAGGATCCGATGTCTGAGGGGCACCGGGTGAGTGGCCGTCTCTAGGCTCAGCCAGACATGGACGAGATTCAGCAGCGGTGCGCCATGAGGGCGGCCAAGCTTCGTGACATGGAGTTCACTACTGGTATGTCGGTCAATACTTCTAATTCCATTCTGCATTTTTCAAATGATGAGATTGTTGAAAATGCAAATCAATTAGGAGTTTCGCTGGGTAGTAATGTCACTGAAATCTCTAATTCCGTTAATGATCTTCTGGATCTAGAGGCGGAGCGGGCCTTAGAGATGATTCGTAATATTGCGGCGGTTAAACCCACGAGCGATTCTGAGGTTGATGCGCTCGGGGTCAGGGTGCTCGACAATTTTTGTGCGGATTTTATGCCACCTATTACTGAGGTGGATGTAGAGGATGATTCTACTGAGATAGTTATGGCTAGCCCTTCTGAGACTGGTTGTGAGGACCGGTTGCAGAGTCAAACTGTCTCTAAGCGCAAGTGGAAACGGAAGGTGTACCCGGTGTCCGCAGTGCGTAGGAGTGCTAGGATTCGTACGGCTAAAAAATTCAATGATGAACTATGAAAGGAATCTTTTGGAATAGCAGAGGTCTAAAGGACTTGGCTAAAAGAAGGTTTCTTGCTGAGGCGTCTGTCGAGCATCATTTAGATTTTATCGCTCTATCGGAGACGGGTAGAGATAACTTTGCGCCACAATTTCTAAATACTTTTTCGGGAGGTATTGATTTTGATTGGCATTGCCTGCCGCCGAGAGGGAGATCGGGTGGAATCTTACTCGGCATTAGATGCGAAACTCTTGAGGTTCGAAGTGTGGTTATGGGTGACTTTGCAGTCAAGTTTCGGGTGCGTTCGAAGGAAGATGGGTTTAATTGGGCTCTGGTTGCGGTATATGGTGCTGCGCAGCCCGAACTCAAGCCCGAGTTCTTGGTTGATCTCGTTCGGATTTGCGGTTCCGAACAGTTGCCTATCCTGGTGGGGGTGATTTCAATATAATTAGAAGGCATGAGGATAAGAACAATGATAACTTTGATGGCAGATGGTCGTTCATGTTCAGTACTATCATTGAAAGTTTTGACATGAGAGAAATTGAGATCTCGGGTAGAAAGTTCACCTGGGCTAACGCGCTGCCAAATCCGACGTATGAGAAGTTGGATCGAGTGTTGGCCAGCGTCGATACGGAACAGAAGATCCCTCTAGTAACAGTCCAGGCCTTGTCCCGTGGTATTTCTGACCACACGCCGTTATTTGTGGACTCTGGTGAGGCCACCCACCTGGGGAACAAAAATGCGTTCTCCTTTGAGCTGGATTGGTTTGAACGAGAAGGCTTCCTTGATCTCGTGGCCAGAGAATGGGCTAAGGATTCAGTAGGGAAGACTGCGCTTCAGCGCTGGCAGAATAAGATTAGGCATTTGAGGAGTTTCCAGCGTGGGTGGGCTAAGCATCTTAGCGGGATTTATAAGGTCGAAAAGGAAAGGCTCCTCTCCCTTATTCTGTCCCTGGATGTAAAAGCAGAAACCACGGTGCTGCCGACCGCGGAGCTTCATGCCAAGCTTGATGCGGAATTGAGGCTGAAAGAACTTCTTAGAGAAGAGGAGTTGAAGTGGGCGTTGCGGGCCAAGGTCCGGCGAGTAGTCCAGGGGGATGTGAACACTCAATTCTTTCACATGATCGCTAATGGTAAACATCGAAAGAAGAGGATCTTTCAGCTTGAGCAAGATGAAGGAACAATTGTAGGACGGGAAAACCTAAAATAGTACATTACTGAGTACTATAAGCAGCTGTTTGGCCCTCCAGAAGAGAGCTGTGTGTCTCTGGATGAGTCCAGGATTGAGGATGTTCCTCAACTCACAGCGGTGGAGAATGATATTCTTGCGGCTCCTTTCTCCGAGAAAGAGGTGCTTGAGGCCATTTCGCAAGTGAAAAATAACAAGGCGCCGATCCCCGATGGATTTCCAGCGGAGTTTTATAAGAAGTGCTGGCATATCATTAAAGGGGATTTGTTGCCTTTGTTCAATGATCTTTTCGCTGGACAACTTCAGCTTTTTCAGCTCAATTTTGGAACGATAACCCTTCTTCCTAAGAAAACAGAGGCTGTGAGAATTGAGCAATTCAGGCCCATCTATTTTCTTAATGTTAGTTTCAAAATTTTCACCAAGGTCGGGACTAATAGGCTCACACAGATCGCGCATGCTGTTGTGCAGCCTACCCAAACTGCTTTCATGCCGGACATGAACATCCTTCAGGGGGTTGTGGTCCTTCATGAAATTCTCCATTAAATCCACATGAAAAACCTGGATGGGGTTGTTTTCAAAGTGGATTCTGAGAAAGCGTATGACAAAGTCAAATGGCCCTTCCTTCAACAGGCTTTACGCATGAAGGGTTTTGATGAAGCTTGGCGATGCCAGGTAGAATCCTTTACGCAAAAAGGGATTGTTCGAATTAAAGTGAATGATGATATAGGGCATTATTTCCAGACACACAAAGGCCTGAGGCAAGGAGATCCAATGTCCCCTATTTTGTTCAACATTGTGGTTGACATGTTGGTAATTCTCATAGGTAGGGCATAGGAGGCCGGTCAGGTGGGTGGCGTGGCGCCTAACCTAGTTGATGGGGGTGTGTCCATTTTACAGTACGCTGATGATACAATCATCTTTATGGAGCATGACTTGGGAAAAGTGAGAAATATGAAGCTGGTGTTATGCTTATTTGAACAATTGACCGGGTTAAAGATTAACTTTCATAAAAGCGAGTTGTTCTCCTTTGGTAGAGCCAAGGAGGAACAAGAGGCTTATAGGCAATTGTTTGGATGTGAATTAAGGGCTTTACATTTTACGTACCTAGGTATACCCATTCACCATCGTAAGCTAACAAACAAAGAGTGGAAATGCATCGAAGATCGGTTCGAGAAGAAACTTAGTTGCTGGAAGGGCAAACTTATATCTTATGGAGGCCGGTTGATTCTTATTAATTCGGTGCTCACGAGTATGCCGATGTTCCTACTATCTTTCTTTGAGGTTCCAGTTGGGGTTAGGAAAAGGCTGGACTTCTTTCGATCGAGATTTTTTTGGCAGAGTGATGAACTTAAGAGAAAGTATAGACTCGCCAAGTGGGATATTATTTGTAGACCAAAGGACCAAGGGGGTCTGGGTATCGAGAATCTTAAGGTCAAGAACAAATGCCTGCTTACTAAGTGGCTGTATAAGCTATCAGTTGATACTGACGCAACTTGGGCGCAGATTCTCCGTGACAAGTATCTGCATTCCAAGACTTTGTCACAGGTGACAGTGAGACCAACTGATTCGCCGTTTTGGAAGGGGCCTATGAGAGTTAAGGCAGCCTTCTTTAATAGAACAAAGTTTATTGTCGGTGATGGCAACGATACCCGTTTCTGGGAGGATACTTGGCTTGGTGATACACCATTGGCGCTCCAGTACCCAACCCTGTATCGTATTGTCCAGCGACGTGATGCGCTAGTTACAACGATTATGCAGTCCATTCCCCTTAATATCCAGTTTCGGAGGGTGCTTGTTGGTGATAGATGGGAAGCTTGGCTTCATCTGGTGCGTAGACTGATGGAAGTTCAACTAGCTCATCAGCCCGATCAGTTGTGTTGGAAACTTACTAGGTCTGGACAATTTACTGTTAAGTCGATGTACATCTATGTTATTAACTCGAGTGTCATTCTTAGTTCCAAACATGTTTGGAAAGTAAAAGTTCCTTTGAAAATTAAAGTGTTTATGTGGTTTGTCCATAAACAGGTCATTTTAACAAAGGACAACTTGGTTAAGCGCAATTGGACATGATCTACTAGTTGTAGTTTCTGTGATCAGGACGAGACCATTAACCATCTCTTCTTTGAGTGCCCGTTGGCGAGAATTATGTGGCGCACAGTGCAAATTGCCTTTAACATTACTCCTCCGAGTTCGGTCGGTTCGTTATTTGGAACGTGGCTGGATGGGATAAAGTCTGATACCGCTAGACACATTCGTGTAGGAGTTTGTGCGTTGTTATGGGCAATTTGGAATTGCAGAAATGATTTGGCTTTTAACAGAATAACTACTATTCATTTTTTGCAGGTTGTATTCCGTGCTACGGCGCTGATCCATATGTGGTCCTTACTCCGACGGAGGCCAGGGAGCGTTTGGTTACTGGATCTGTCCGGTGGGAGATGGTAGCGTGGGATATCTTCAACCGGTTTGGATGGCGGTCATGTAATAGGATAGGCAATTAGTTTTCCTATCTTTATTATGCCAGCCGGTTGTGGCTTTATGGCCTTTTCTTGTTTTGGCGTTGAGGCTCTATGTGAGCTCGCATTTATTTTGTTTCACGACTCTAAGACATTGTTGAATCTATTTTATTTATAAATGTGGCTGTATGCATCATTATGATGCAGAGGCCGGGGAGTCCCCCCTTTTCAAAAAAAAACTAATGTTGCGCTTTCATCATCAAGAAACTCTTCCAAGGATAAAATAGTATATTTTTTCATCTCATGGTACATCACATATAAAAAATCAGTAGGGGTTACAAGTTGATCAAGCTTCAATAGGACAATGATACATCTCGAACTTATCTCTAATTTTTTATTGTTAAATGCTACTCCCTCCGTCCCATAATGCAAGATCTTTTTTACTCTAGTTAGTGTAGAAAAAACGTCTTATATTATTGGATGGAGGAAGTATTATATTATCACTTCTGTATGCTTTATAAGCAATTTTATATTATTTTTTGGACTAACCTATTAGTGGATTATACGTGAAACATCGGGCAAGATGCATCACAATGAAGTACTTGTCATTGGTAGGTGCTGGCATGTCATATTTGACCACTTTGTAACCCGCCCAACTGAATATCTCTATCCGTTCAATGGTTGTCGTCCAAGAGGAAATTTCCACACGCTCCTTTTGTGCACTACAATTGAAAGAGAATTTAGCAATGTTGCAAAGTTATTTAGTAAACATAAAGCACATAACTTATAGTGTGTTATTGAGCCAATGGATGATAAAAAATAAAGTAATATACACATTTACATTCAATACTCATTATTATTATTAGAAGTAGGAAATTATGACAGATATATTAACAACCCCCCCCCCCCCCCCCCAAAAAAAACTAGACATACCAAACTATGATTCACATATAATGAAGAAGGGAAAAACCATTGTACAAATTTAAAAAATGTGATTATCACTTTTAAATAGATACATTCCACTATAATAAAACTTAAAATATATAAGAATAATACATAAGAATACAATCAAATTCAAATCAAACAAAATTAGAACATGCCAAAAAGGTCTTTACCTTTTGCCATAGCCCAACATTGCATCGCCATGGTATTGCCACAACAAATATGATGTTTACAACAAAGTAGTAGGAAAAGTAGCATTATTTACAATTTACCGTAAAGAAAGAAACATTATAAAATTGTTATACTTGATTTGATTGTGGAATAAAGTCGAAAGTGTGCATCTATGTGATGGAGAAATGCTGATTCTTGCTAAAAAAATCATAGGAATTATTATGAAACTAACTTCAAGTTCTACTTTTGAAAAGACATAAACTACTTTTGTATCAAAACAATTTTTGCTCCACTAAAGTTGCCATGTGCAATGATACACTCTTTTGTTGCATCCTCCTCATCTAGCAACAACTACATAACCTTCTCCACTCGGTGGAAACTCACTAACGTTTATTGAATGATTTTTTTACTCTGGATAACATCTTAGCATCCTCCAGTCTAGTTCAGCAGATTTAGATGTCAACACTCACATCAAAGGCAAATGAAAATAGATATTTGTGCGATACCGCACAATAGACATCACGATGAACTAGCTGTCATTTCCAGGCACTTCCACATAAAGTTTAATAACATTGTTAACCCAGGAAACTTAGAATAGATGCTCAAGGGGCCATTGACAAGGTGAATCTCTCATGCTTCATTTTTGCATTACAACCGAAAAACAATTTAGCAATGTTGCGAAGTTATTTAGCAAACATGAGCACATAAGTTATATGATCTTATTGAACAAACAAATAATAAAAAATGTATTGTCAAAAATTACATTCAATACATATAATAACTAAGAGTAAAAACGTATGACAATCACTGGAGTGAAGAGAAACATTCTAAATGTTGTCATACTTGATTTGATAATTGTATAGAGTTGGAAGTGTGCATCTATGTGATTGATAGCCCACAAGTATAGGGGAACGCAACAGTTTTCGAGGGTAGAGTATTCAACCAAAATTTATTGATTTGACACAAGGGGAGCCAAAGAATATTTGCAAGTATTAGCAGCTGAGTTGTCAACTCAACCAGACCTAGTGATTAATTATCTGCAGCCAAGTGATTAGTGGCAAAGTAGTATGCTAGTTTTGATAGTAGCGGCAATAGCAATAGTAACAGTAATAGTGATATCAATGATTTTGTAGCGAGTGTAACAGTAACGATAGTAGTATTAACTTAGCAAAAACAATATAAGAGAAATTCATAGGCATTGGATTGGTGAATTCGTTGGATGATATTCATCATATAACAGTCATAACCTATGGCGATACAGCACTAGCTCCAGTTCATAAATATGATGTAGACATGTATTCTGTAAAGTGTCGTACATGCTTATGGAAAGAACTTGCATGACATCTTTTGTCCTACCCTCCTGTGGCAGCTGGGTCCTATTGGAAACTAAGAGATATTAACGCCTCCTTTTAATAGAGAACCAGAACAATGCATTAACACATAGCGAATACATGAACTCGTCAAACTACGGTCATCACCAGAAAGTATCCCGATTACTATCACTCCGGGGTTTACGGATCATAAAACGTAATAGGTGACTATAACTTGCAAGATCGGATCTAGAACATAGATATAATGATGATAACATAAACGGTTCAGATATGAAATCATGGCACCCGGGGACAAAGTGACAAGCATTAAGCATGGCAAAGTCATAGCAACATCAATCTCAGAACATAATGGATACTAGGAATCAAGCCCTAACAAAACTAAATCGATTACATGATGAATCTCATCCAACTCCTCACGACCAGCGAGCCTACGAAGGAATTACTCACTCCCGGTAGGGAGAATCATGGAATTGGCGATGGAGAAGGGTTGGTGATGACGATGATCGAAGGTCCCCCTCTCCGGAGCCCAAACGGACTCCAGATCTGGCCTCCCGATGAAGAACAGGAGGTGGCAGCGGCTCGCGAAACATGATAATTCTTTCTCCCGGATTTTTTTTCTGGAAAAATAGGATTTTATAGCGTTGGAATCAGGGTCTGCGGGGCCACCAGGTGGGCACAACCCACCTGGCGCGCCAGGAGGGGTGGGGGGGCGCCCTGGTGGGTTGTGCTCACCCAGGGGCCCCCTCCGGTGGTTCTTGGTTCCAGTATTTTTCTTCTATTCTATAAAAATTCTCCAAAAAGTTTTGTGCCATTCCGAGAACTTTTATTTGTGCACAAAAATAACACTATCGTAGTTCTGCTAAAACATCGTCAGTCCGGGTTAGTTTCATTCAAATCATGCAAATTAGAGTCCAAAACAAGAGGAAAAGCAATAGGAAAAGTAGATATGATAGAGATGTATCAACTCCCCCAAGCTTAAACCTTTGCTTGTCCTCAAGCAATTCAATTGATAAACTGAAAGTGAAAAAGAAAAACTTTTACGAACTCTTCTGCTCTAGTTTATATAAATAAGTTTAAGTAGCACCCATGTTTTCAGCAAAGATCATGACTAACCATGTTGACAATAGCTCTTAAAAATTACATTAACTCATATCAATGGCTTAGTTAACTAGCGAGCAATAATAAGATATCTCAAATGATAACACTGTGTCAAAACAACCATGATATAATAGGACAATAGTGGTATCTCGCTAGCCCTTTCTGAGACCATAATACATAAATTCAGAGCACCTCCAAAGTTCAAGCAGCGACTAAACATTGTAATTCATGGTAGAAAAGATCCAGTCATGATGCACCCAACATTAGCTACACACAATGCATGAGGATGACAATAGTGCTCTCAGGATCTGGCGCTTATTTGAGAAGGTGATGACACAACATAAAAGTAAATAGATAGTCCCTTCGCAGAGAGAAGCAGTGATTTGCAGCAGTGCCAGAGCTCAAAATTTTAAAATAGAGGTAAATGATATTTTGAGAAATGCACCCTTCTTGTTTACTTCGTGACCATTAGTTACTGGTATCTTCCATGCTAAACACATTAATGGCGGTTCCCAAGCGATAAAAAGTAAAGGATTACTCCCCCTCCACGAACAAACACACTCCACGGCTAACCGAATCCACGGGTACCATACATACCAACAACAGTCCTGTGGGAGTTTTGTTTAATTATTTACAATTTTGAATTCGGGACTGGGAATCCCTATTACCGCCCCTCTCGTGCAAGGATGAGTGAATAAACACTCATCATGAGAATAACCCGCTTAGCTTGGAAGATACTGACTACCTCCTGTCGCTCTATGAACAATCCAGGCACACAAAAAGGATATTTATTTGAAGTTTTTATAGATGGCACATGCAAATTTACTTAGAACGGCAGGGTAATACCGCATATAGGTAGGTATGGTGGACTCATCTGGAATAACTTGGGTTTCAGGATTTTGATGCACAAAAAGTAATTCCGCTTAGTACAGGTGAAGGCTAGCAAATAGGTTGAGAAGCAGCCAGCTAGAGGCTATGTTGGTTTTGATTCAACTACATGCATGAACATGTGCCAAGTCAAGCAACTCGAACATTTAGAGGAGGATACCATATCATCATACACATCACTATCATTTTAACACAATATTGACATCCAAGATAAATCATTATCCACTCCTAGACACTTAAGCATGGCATGAGAAACTATAATCTCTAAGGGTCATCGCAAAGTTTTTCATAGTTTTTCAAACACACAATGAGAAAGCGAGAAAATAAATCTAGCATGGTACTACAATGAAAAAGTGTGGACACTGACAACTGGAATGAAATGTGTGAACACGAACATAATGTCAATGGAAATACGTACTTCCCCAAGTTTAGGCTTTTGGCCTAGCTTGGTAATCACCAATCGCGGCCTGGATAGTTGTCAGAATGATAGCTCATGGAGGCTCTTCGTGTAGCCTCCTCAGCCCGGCGAGCAGCCTCAACCTCTGCATTGTATGAACGAGCCTCGCTCTCAAGAACATAGTATCTTATTTTACTGTGATAATCAAAGAGAGCATATGCAGGCAAAACAACGGGTACAATGGGATCTTTATTAAACCTCAAGTTAGAAGTATAATTATCGACTGTGCCCTTAAGAAACTTATGGCGCTTCATGGCGTCAAAGTCAAGGTACTGAGTGGGTAGAATGGGATTGTTAGGCCAGGGGGACACACCCAACTCCTTCTCTAAACGGGAGACATAAATCCAATCATAGAAGTGACCACTAACAACATTGTGTTGCAATCTTCGTGCAACGTTCGCTCCAAGATTATAATGCTTAATTCGTGTCAGAGCAGTGTGTATGAGTCTCAAGTCAGTGGCACATAGTGTGCTACAATCCTGCTTGCCCATGATGTATTTCCCATTAAAGAGTGCAAAGTAGTGAATAGATGGAAAATGAATACTTTTTATTCTAGCTTGCGTCACTACTCTATCCTCACCATAACAAAGACTAGTAAAAATAACTCGTACTCAGATTTCGGTGGTTCGTCTAGCGAGCCCCAAAATGGAATTTTACATGCAACACGGAAAACTTCTAGAGGCATGGTATAAGCATTATTAGAAAGGCTAAACAAAAGTTTAGACTCATGAGGATGATATTTAAAATTATTAGTGAATGTCTCTGTTAGGTTGAGATGTTGAATGCACTTATCTTTGATGAAGGGAGCAAGCTCGGTGTTGTGAACAAATTTCTCAAATTCTTCCTTGATACCTGCACTCACCATGAACTCGTTACTCGGCCATAGGCACGATTTGGTATCGGCGTCCCTAATACGTCCATTTCGCATCATGTTTTCCTACTGTTATTTATATTGTTTTTATGCATAATAATGCCTTTTGGAGTAATTCTAATGCCTTTTCTCTCATAATATACAAGGTTCACACAAAGAGAGAGAATACCGGCAGCTGAAATTATGGACCTGAAAAAGCTACACCAGGCTACCTATTCTGCACAACTCCAAATGAGCTAAAAGTTCACGCAGATTCTTTATGGAATATATAAGCATTATTAGAGGAAATAAGTGCTAGAGGGGGCCCACCAGGTGGGCACAACCCACCTGGGCGCGCCAGGGCGCCCAGACACGCCCTGGTGAGTTGTGCCCTCCTCGGCTCACCTCCGGTGCCCCTCTTCTGGTATATAAGTCATTCTGAACTAGAAAATAAAAATAAGGAGAGGACTTTCAGAACGAAGTGCCGCCGTCTCGTGGCGGAACTTGGGCAGGAGGAATTTTGCCCTCCGGCGGAGCGATTCCGCCGGGGGAACTTCCCTCTCGGAGAGGGAAATCATCGTCGTCATCATCACCAACAATTCTCCCATCTTGGGGAGGGCAATCTCCATCAACATATTCAACATCACCATCTCCTCTCGAACCCTAGCTCATCTATTTTGTTCAATCTTTGTACCGGAACAATAAATTGGTGCTTGTGGGTGTCTAGTAGTGTTGATTACATCTTGTAGTTGATTGCTATATGGTTTATTCGGTGGAACATTATATGTTCAGATCCATTATGCTATTTAATACCCCTCTGATATTCAGCATGAATATCTTTTGTGAGTAGTTACTTTTGTTCTTGAGGTCATGGGAGAAATCTTTTTGCAAGTAATCATGTGAACTTGATATGTGTTTGATATTTTGATGGTATGTATGTTGTGATTCCCTTTGTGGTGTCATGTGAACGTTGAATACATGACACTTCATCATATTTGGGCCTAAGGGAATGCATTGTGGAGTAGTTATTAGATGATGAGTTGCGAGAGTGACAGAAGCTTAAACCCTAGTTGATGCGCTATTCTGTAGGGGACTGATTTGTATTCAAAAGTTTAATGCTATGGTTAGATTTATTCTTAATACTTTTCTCGTAGTTACGGATGCTTGCGAGGGGGTTAATCATAAGTAGGAGGTTTGTTTAAGTAAGAACAACACCTAAGAAATAGTCCACCCACATATCAAATTATCAAAGTAGCGAACACAAATCAAATCAACATGATGAAAGTGACTAGATGAAATTCCCATGTACCCTCAAGAACGCTTTGCTTATCATAAGAGACTGTTTTGGCTTGTCCTTTGCCTCAAAAGGATTGGTCTACCTTGCTGCACTTTTGTTACCATTACCGTTACTTACTCATTACAAATTATCTTGCTATCAAACTACTCGTTACTTATAATTTCAGTGCTTGAAGAGAATACCTTGTTGAAAACTACTTGTCATTTCCTTCTGCTCCTTGTTGGGTTCGACACTCTTACTTATCGAAAGGACTACGATTGATCCCCTATACTTATGGGTCATCAGTCCCACGTCAATCTTGCACTTTGTTCAACATAAGATTGTCGAACCGAGCTTCCGCTTGATGATGCCTCCGAGGACCTACTTCTCTAAGAACTCCTCAAGAATTGCACTCTTATTTGCGAACAATTTCAGAAAAGAAATTGAGACACAAAATTTTGTCAACAAAACTTCACAAGATTGATAGCAACTACTCATATGGATGTCTAGAGGCTATATCAAGCATTCAAACTACTTAGAACTCTAAGAATGCAACATGAAAGCCCATTTAGAACAGCACCAAGAGTAGCTAATTATTCAGAATACAAACCACTAAAGAAAAAACTAATTGGAGCAATGGAGGAGTCACATACCAAGAAGCAATCCCCCAAAACAGTTTCAAAAACGGAGCTTTGAGCAAAGAGATGAAAATCTGCGGGTTTGAGAGCAAGAACACGAGAGAGAGCTATGGTGATTTCTATTTCTGGAGGTAGGAGATAACATGGGCTAAAGAGATAAGTAAGGGGACCCACATGGGGCCCACGACCCAACAAGGCACGCCTGGGGTGGCTTGCGCACCCTGGTGTCTTGTGGGCACCAGGGGCACCCCCTTCTGATGTTATTTGTACCAGAAATTATGAAATATTTAGAAAAAAATCGTGTTAAAATTTCAGGGCATTCTGAGCACTTTATTTTTGGGTCATTTTTCATTGCACAAAAAATCCAGAAAACAGGATAAACATGGCATTTTATTTTACTTAACTAAGGAAAACAGAAAGCAAAAGGTAAGGGCAGAAAGTTGTGCTTACTAAATTCCTCAACTTCATACCTCTCAAAAATGATCCATTAATAAGGTTGATCAAGTCTTAAACAACCAGTTTCGGTTAGCATGAAACCGAAGAACTTCTGTAAAAACACAGGTTATCTCAACCGGGATACGCATGTCTCCAACAATAAGTATGTCATATTTCTTTTTAGTAGTAGGTAGAGGGATTTCAAAACTTCCAAGTAATTGTCAGAGATTTTTCAATAACATTAATACCATGCACTTGAAATTGTTTCTTTGAAAAGTGCACCGTATGCTCATTACCATTGATATGAAAAGTGACTTTGCTTTTATTGCAATCAATATAGACACTGCAGTATTCAAAAAGGGTCTACCAAGGATAATCGACATGTTGTCGTCCTCGGGCATCTCAAGTATAACAAAGTCTGTTAAGATAGTAACATTTGCAACAACAACGGGCACATTCTCACAGATACCGATAGGTATGTCAGTTAATTTGTCAGCCATTTGCAAAGATATTTCAGTAGGTGTGAGTTTATTCAAATCAAGTCTTCTATAAAAAGAGAAAGGCATAACACTAACACCAGCTCCTAAATCACACAAAGCAGTTTTGTCATAATTTCTTTTAATAGAGCATGGTATAGTTGGTATTCCCGGATCTCCAAGTTTTTTAGGCCCTCCATACTTGAAAGAATAATTAGCAAGCATGATGGAGATTTCAGCTTCAGGTATCTTTCTTTATTAGTGACAATTTCTTTCATGTATTTTGCATAGGGGGGCATCTTTAAAATATCAGTCAAGCGAGTACACAAAAAGACTGGCCTAAACATTTCAGCAAAGCGTTCAAATTCTTCATCATCTTTTTTCTTAGATGGTTTAGGTGGAAAGGGCATGGGTTTCTGAACCCATGGTTCTCTTTCTTTTCCATGTTTTCTATCATATTGTTTATTTTTAGGTTGAGGGTTATCAAGATCAACGGCAGGTTCTATCTCAACATCATTATCTGGTTCTTTATTGTCTGGTTGAGTATCTTCATGAACATCAACATTATCATTTTCATTATCACTAGATGAATGTTAAATACCAGATTGAGTTTTAGCATCTGAGATAGAGACATCATTATTATCTTAAGAATATTTTTCTTTTTAGGTTCACTAGAGGTATGCAAAGTCCTATCATTTTTCTTTTTCTTTTTTTAGTAGGACTAGGTGCACCAATATTAATGTGGTTCCCGAGTCATTTCACCTCCTCTAGTTGCTACACTAACAACATAATCATTTATATTATTGTTCATTTCACTAAGCAGTTCTCTTTGAGAGTTAGCAACTTGTGCTAGCTGGGTTTGAACCATAGAGGCATGTTTTCCTACACTCTAACATCATTACCCTCCAAAACCTCTAAACCCCTCCTTTAAAAAAACAAAGAAACCCCAGCGCCTTGCAGCTGCTGACGCGTGGCTGCCTTTTAGTCCCGATTGGTGTTACCAACCGGGACTAAAGGTCCTCCTTCCTGGGCACCCAATAGCGGCCATGTGGAGCTCCTTTAGTCCCGTTTCGTAAGTCACGGACTAAAAATGGTGGGCATTAGTCCCAACAGTTTTGTCTCGGTTGCCCAACCGGGACTAAAGGCCCTCTGATATCGGGACAGGTGCCCTGTTTTCTACTTGTGTAGGATGGTAAGCCACGTCCATGCACAATGCACACACCAGCCTTGCCTTGGACACCTACACGCACGGATGCCCCATGGACAGATATGTGTGCACCGTGCCTGCCCCCCCCCCACCCACACACACACACACACAAACTGGCCCTTGTCAAACACGGATGGGCGCACATGCCTCACACAGGCGCTCCCGACCATGGCCGTGCACACGTGGATGCAGACGTCCTGCGATGCATGGTTGCACATCAAACGTGACCATGCACGCAAAGAGTCCGCACGAGGTTGCACCGCTATGTGACTAGATGAGCCACCAGTGGTAGATCAACTTGCAGGATATTGCTGGTGCTACTTGTGTAAGGCACACCAATGGAGTTCGGGTGTCAATGAATGAAATGGCACGTAGTTTCCTATGGATTATACTTCTCCACGACTCATGTGATTATGCTTCCTATGGTTGCTTTATAATATAAAGCGGGGAACCCTTTTTCAGTATGGGGATCGATGCACCATGACATTCAATCATGTAGTTATCCCATTTATATGTTCTCATGATCACACGTGCAAAAATAGGCCCTTAAAATGCAAAGCACAATACATCATATGTTAGAATATGAATATGGTGAGATCTGAAAAATGCAACACTGGGTTTTTTAAGACAAAAGAAACGGATGGCATAATCATGAAGGTGAACATATCAGTTACATAATTCCACGGAGAAAGATAAAGAGAACACACATCACAAACAGGATGTCTAGTGATTTTGGTAGCACCAGAATTATTAAGAGAATTAAACAATGACTACTCTTGCCTTGATCTCTTTAATGGGGAGGTCACCTCATCATCATCCTCATCGTCCTCACTCAAATCGTCAAATGGAGTGATATATGTTGTAATTGCAACATCCTCATTCTCTGGCAATTGCATTACCTCCTCCACTCGCTGGAAACTCACGTACTTCAAGTTAAAAATATCATGTTTCTTCTTGCGTAGCTTCTCAACATGATCCAATTTTGGTAAGCTGATGTAGATATCTCCATTGACATCAAATGCAGAACAATAATTATTATTTGTAAGACTCCTGACCACATGCATCGCGATGTAGGACTTGTCGTCGGAACGTGGTTCCACATCAACTCTGAAAACATTATTAACCGGCCCAACTTCAATCTCTAGCTGCATAATGGTGGCCATTGACAACGTGACTTTCAAATGCTCCGAACTACAAATTAAAGGAAATTTACAATGTTGTGAAGTTAGCGAACACGATGCATGTAACTTATAGTATCTTATTAAACAAATGTATCATCAAAACTAGCAGCATATGCACATACTCAATCGATATTAGAACTAGGATAAGGAAATTTGTCACACATATACTAAAATCCCCAAAACTAAATAAATCAAATTGTGCAATCCCTACAAACTTTCTCTTTTCACATAAAGTGCAGTTTGTGCAAGATATGTTGAAAAAATACAACAGATTGTGTTGTTGAAATATGAATGCATGTCAGCCCCAGAAGACAAAACCAGAATAATTGAATAAAAATTACTCCTTTTTAATTGATGAAGGTTTTCGCAAACATCTCTAGGAACTACACGCGTCCAGAAACACCACGATCCGAGATAGAAAATACTAGTTCAATACTAGATCTATTCTGAAAATGAATAATGAAGAGTTTGCCAAGAATATGTACTAACTGAACAAACCCACAAACAACTCGAGAAAAAAAATATAGATCTAATCTAAAAAAATAAACTATGAAGGGTTTGAAAGCATATGGAGGAACCGAACACACCAAAAAACACCATGATAAAAGATAGGAAATCCCAGATCTATTCTAAATATAGACAATCAAGGGTTTGAAAGCATATAGAGGAACTGAATCCATCGGAAAAAAACATGGTAAAAAAGGAGTTAAAATCTTGGATCTATTCTGAAGATGAAGTGGTGAAGGGTTTAAGAGAATTTGTAGGAACCGGATGCACCAAAAACCACCACGACAAAAGATAGAAAATCCTAGATCTGTTATGAGAATAAGTAATGAAGGGTGTGACAAATATCTGTCAGAACTAAAGTTGCCTAGAAAACACCCCGATAAAGGATTGAAAATCCTAGATCTGTCATGGAAATGAATGATGAAAAGGTCTAGAATCATCTGCATAGGAACCAAACGCAACCAGAAACACCACAATGATAAGCTGTTAGAAAAATCCTAGATCTATTTTGAAAATCCAAGATCTATTTTGAAAACGAATTTAGTGCCAATCTTTTTTTGTGTAAAAATGAATGAAGTGCCCATCTGTTGCGTTAAGCAACACATATCTTCAAATTCTCTGGCAAAATCCATTCTACAAGTTGGCGAACTCCACACAAAAAAGTTGGGATGATATTGGCTCGGGAAAAAAAATCGTATCAATTGTCTGAACAAACTCACGAGCAAGACTGCAGAGAAGTTGGCAAAAGACAGGACGAAAAATAAGAGAGAACAAACCCCATAATCAAGCTCGGCCGGAATTACATTAAAATAATCAGCCCGGTGGCGTACAGTATGAAACCAGATCAAGCATGATTACGTGCATGGAAACGGGCCAGAGTTGCAGCGTACCTTTTCTTTTCCCCCGTCGCATGGGCGCCATCGTCGACGGTCAGCTACCTACAGCGCGTTCGTTGCTTTTCATGTTGTGATGTGACGGGTTGTGGTGGAGGCGATATGGTGGATCTGGCTGTTTATATAAAGCGAGCAGGCTGGAACAAAATGGCAAGCCTTGAACGTATTGATAAGCATTAGAATAATGGGAGGGAAACAGCCATGGATTTGGCGCCGAGGCAAAATGGAACATTGTCATTTAAAGGTAGCTCATTTTAGAAAGAGATAATGACAGGCCTATGGAAGAGAAAAGGGAACGCGTGGAAACAAGCTGTGAATTGCCAATAAACACATTTCTACCTAAACAACCATCCCTTAGAAAGACTTGCCCAGGATGCAAAAGCAAGCAATCATGAGAGTTCATTTTTATATACGAAGAACCCACTGCCGAGGGCTTATACAGCCTCATGCATGGGCTTGAACAACCAAGGCGTTTTTTCTAAGAAAAATGATTTCCCCCGGCTTTGTATTACAAAGCAACCATCCAACGATAGCTGTTGGGGCCGCAGCACAAACAAGCCCAAAGAAAAACAAAGAAAAAAAGAAAGAGAAACAAATGCCAACAACGGCAGATCAACGAAACGAAGATGACCGGCGACCGTTGCACCCTCCGGAGAAGTACCACCACGTTCCCAGCCCTCTGAAGCGCCGCGTACCATGCAACACCTTCAACAAGGAGGCGACGACGACACCGCTGTTGCCCGCACTAGTCCTAGGGTTTCCCCCGGTACGCGGGGGCAGTGGGGGGGGGGGGGTGTACCCGACGCCTTCAGGAAGGTCCGGCGGCACCCACAGGCATCGCCGCATCAGGGCCGGACGAGCCGCCAGAGATTTCTCCCAACCCAAACCCCCACCACCACCCCAGACGAATCATAGTGCACCGCCCATCACGCCGCCCACGAACATGTGCCACCACGGTCACCGAATCAACTTCGTCGTCGCCCAGAGGTCACCGACACGAGACCTGGAGGACGGGAGAAGAGATAGTGGCCTCGGGGGCATCCGCAACATCGCCGACGTGAGGGGAGAACCACCACCGCCACCGCGGAGCCGACAGGACGCACGGACAAGGGGCTTACCAGGCGCCGAGGCCCGACCGGACCGAAATGGGTCCGGACAGCCCCTGCCGTCACGCTGCAGCTCGCCGGCCGACGAAGCTGCCACCGCCCGCAGACCACCGCCTCTTCGCCCCCAACCAGGGAGCAGCGTCGCCGCGCACCGAGTCGCCTGCCCGCCCTAGCCCAGATGGAGCCCGAAAGGGCCCAGATCTGGGCCGCGCGGGCACCGCCGGCCACCAGCACCGCCACGTCGCCCCGCGGCCAGCGACCGCGCCGCCGCACCAAGGACCACAAAGCTCGCCGAACTCCCACCGCCGAGCCACACCGCAACCGTCCGAGCGGCACCGCCGCCATCGAGAGCCCCACGCGCCCCCCCATGAGCGAGCGCGGAAGGGATGGCCCGCCGCCGCCAGTGCCGCGCGAGCAAGGCCCGGCGGACCCAGCCGGCGGCGGCGGGGAGGGAGATGGACGGGGAGGGGGGCCGGAGGAGAGGAGCAGCAGGGGCCCGCCCGTCGCCCGCGGGGGGTGAGCGAGCGGACGGGAGCGCGGGGGAGGAGGAGTGCGAGGAGGAGAGGAAAGCAGAGCGCGTGAGGCTGGCGGCGGCGAGAGGGGGGCAGCCGGCGGCGGAACCCTAGTCGCGGGAGCAGCTCACGCAGTAGGTGTTAGTGGTAACCAGAGTCTCCCGAGAGCAGCCAACCAAGACGATTTCTTCCTCAAAAATGGAAAAGAGTAAAGCTACGTAACGACTCCTACGTAACTTACATACTATCCGACGTGGCAGCTTTATATTGGGCCTTAGTTGGGGGCGCAGGCCCATCTTGAAAATCAGGGGGGGAGGGGGGGGGGGGGGGGGGGGGCAGTTTGATGAGCGTTCAAAGCATTTACCTAAGGTTTCGTAGCACATTACGTAGGTGTAGCTTTTTTGAAAGGAAAAGA
This sequence comes from Triticum aestivum, assembly GCF_018294505.1. Lineage (NCBI taxonomy): Eukaryota > Viridiplantae > Streptophyta > Magnoliopsida > Poales > Poaceae > Triticum > Triticum aestivum. The sequence goes on from NC_057813.1 coordinate 729,757,765, forward strand.
GTAAAGCTACAACTACGTAACGACTTTTACGTAACTTACGTATACTATCCAACGTGGCCGCTTTATATTGGGTCTTAGTTGGGGGTGTAGGCTCACCCTGAAAATCAGGGGGGCAGTTTGATTAGCGTTTAAAGGATTTACTTAAGGTTTCGTAGCATATTACGTGGGCAATAGAAAAGCGGTAATGAGAACTGGTGAACGTTTGTTGGGAGGCAGGCCCCAGCAATAGGATCTAGATCGCTCGGATGGCTGTTCCTGAAGAAATTTGTCCCAAAACAAACGAACAGCCATGCACTAACACTAAATGCCACCCCCATTAACACAAAAAGTGACACCCGCGTAAAAATGTGCAGCAACCTGTCGCTCGATATGGACGTCCTAGAAAAAGGGATCAGTTTTGATGAACCGAAAATCAAGGACGTGTTATATATCGCCTTCAGCGAGTGCTGCTCGCCCACACGTCTGCCTGGGTCGGCCGGCTATACGTTGTTTGAGTGCTACTTCATTTTTTCGGGTAAGCCTCATCGCTAGCGCTGCCGCCAGTAATTTTGGAGCCTATGGGTGGCTGCCAAACTAAATTCCCCCCTACCCTGCTTATTCTGGCCCCAAAATAACTGGGCTACCAATGATTTGTTAGTTTCTCCTAATTGCTAGACTTATACTTGTACATCTTTGGTCACTAGCTTCTAGTTGGCTTGTTTTACAGCTACCAACGATTTGTTTTGTTTTTTGCCTTTTGATTGTTGCTTTTCGCACTCTATATTATATTTATTTATTTTCAGATAAAGACAAAGTTTGATTAAAACACTATTTAAAAACATGTTCATGAATATAAAAAGAGTTCTCAAATTAGAAAAATGTTCTCATATACGGTGAACAATTCTTTAATATAATGAATATTTATGAACACACTTTGTGCATTTTTCGTATACACACCAAGCATTTATTTAATATGAACTGAACAATAATTTAATCTACAGTTAATCCTTTATGTATAGTGAACTTTTTATTATTATACACTAAACTATTTTAAAACACATACCGTACAATTGTTCGTGCATTCAAGAGAAATTATACATTAATAAAGTATTCACGATATTAAGAACTTGTTGGATTACTCAAACAATGTCAGAAATTTTAAATGTTCACTAATTTACAAAGAGTCAGAATTTCTTCTAAAAAACTAAAACATGGGAAGAAAAAACCCGACAAAAACACAAATAGAAGACAAAAAAAATTAAATACAAAGGAAATAAAGGAATACTGGCCAACGAGAACCTAGGTACTAAGAAAGAGAAAAACAGCAAGAGGCTTAAAAACTAATGGAAGCTTCCCAACGCGGGAGTAGTTCTATTGGCCCAGCCCGCTTATATCACTCAGTAGGTGATTCTTTTTTAATGCTCGCATTGAGAGATACATATCAATTGAGCTAAAAGCAGGACGCACAATACAACCAACACCCATAGCAAGCAACAACCAGTCATGTGCCTACAAAAAGTTGAAACTAGTTGTGAGAGGAGAGATGACAAATACCCAACCCTAAGAGCAACCCTAGCAGAGGCATCATATGCCCGGCCCACTATAATAACAACCAATTTGGCCACTAGCTGGTCAAAATTGCACTCTAGCTAGTAGAATCTCCATCACGTCATCATACCATAATTTCTTGATGGCTCTTCCAAAAAAGCGGTTCATTGCTGAGCCGTATTTTATGGATGGGCTCGAAGAAGCCCGTTTTTGAAAAAAGGATATATATATATTTCAAAGTTTAATTTTTTTCCCTCAAATACATAAACATGTTCTTGAAATATGTGTAAAGTTTATTAAATAATATGATCATTTGTAGGCTCAAACACAACAAAGGAAGGACCCATTTTTATATATGTATTTATTGTTTGAAGCATCACATATAAACAACAAGGCATGAAAACTCAACCCTAACTCTAGATCAAATACATACTCCTCCCCTAACCTCAGCCTCCTCCTTCCGCTCCCCACTCGGACAATGTAAAAAAAACACCCCGCCTTGTACTAGCCTAATCAACCGCCTCACCCGGGGGAACGTGCCAACCCTGGCATTGGGACCACCTCTCCCCCACCAGTGCTTCTTCCTCTCGTGGTGGCTGAGGGAGTCCTGGATTAGGGGGTATCCGGACAGCCGGAATGTATACATCGTCCGGACTATTTAAGCGTGAAGATACAAGACAGAAGACTTCGTCTCGTGTCCGGATGGGACTATCCTTGGCGTGGAAGGCAAGCTTGGCGATCCGGATATTGTATTTCCTTCCTTGTAACTGACTCCATGTAAACCCTAGTCCTCTCTGGTGTCTATATAAACCGGAGAGGTTGGTCCTTAGAAGGCCGATCACAATTACAATCATACCATCATAGACTAGCTTCTAGGGTTTAGCCTCTACGATCTCGTGGTAGATCTACTCTTGTACTACCCATATCTTCAATATTAATCAAGCAGGAAGTAGGGTGTTACCTCCATCGAGAGGGCCCGAACTTGGGTAAACATTGTGTCTCTTGCTTCCTGTTACCATCAGCCTAAGACGCACAGATCGGGACCCCCTACCCGAGATCCGCCGGTTTTGACACCGACATTGGTGCTTTCATTGAGAGTTCCTCCGTGTCTTTGCTACAAGGCTCGATGGCTCCTTCTAGCATCGTCAACAACACGGTCCCGGATGAGACCTTTCTCCCCGGACAGATCTTCGTGTTCGATGGCTTCGCCCTGTGGGCCAATTCGCTTGACCATCTGGAGCAGATCGATAGCTACGCCCCTGGCCACCAGATCAGGATCAAAAGCCTGAACTACACGGCGGACATCCGCGGAGATTGGATCTTCAACGGACTTGGGCCTATGCTAGGAGCACCGGACAGTCACGACGAGCACGGCTTAGACCTGTTGTCGGACAAAGCTCGGGGTATCACCCCCGCAGTAGCCTAAGACCTAAATTCGGAGCAGGCTGCGTTGCCTAAGGACGGAGGGCTGGACCCCGCCCCACAGGTCGCACACTCATCGGCGGTGGAGCCGAATACAAGCCTTACCTCTGTGGTGGCATGTGACTCCGGACCCCCGGATTCGTATCCAGATGTTGGTTCCGGTCCGCGCACTCCCGAGCCAGTCGAGCCAGGTTGGGCTCCGGTAATGGAGTTCACCGCTGCGGATATCTTCCAGCACTCGCCCTTTGGCGACATGCTGAACTCGTTAAAAACTCTCTCTTTGACAGAAAATTCTAGGCCAAACTATGTCCGGCTCGAGTGGGAAGCAGGCGACGAAGAAATTTGTTACCCACCCACCACCCACTTCATAGCCACCGTCGACGATTTAACCGACGTGCCTGACTTCGACTCCGAAGGCATCAACGGTATGGACGACGATGCACGAGAAGATTCGGAATCTATGGGGCGCTGGACTTCTGCCTCGTCACACGACATATACATGGTGGATACGCCCAAAGAGGACAAAGGCGACAATCCGGAAGATAAAACCCCCGGGCAAAAGCCAAAGCAACGGCGCAGATGCCGTTTTAAGTCCAGCAACAGTAAATATAGCGACAAGAGCGCCAGAGGGATCGATACTACAGTTAACTTCGAAAGCAACAACGACCATACGGACCCAGCGATGGAGCAGGGCGAACCAGGCCACCCCGAACACAGTTCGGAGCAGACGCCCGAGGACAATGATCCCGATGGACGAGGTCATCAAACCGAACCAGCACAAGAAAACAGTCCGAACGACGATGCATTCATCATCCCGGAAAAACGCGTGGAACAAGATAACCTCCACAGAAAGTTTTTGGCCACCGCAAGAAGTCTAAAGAAGCAGAAGCAACGGCTCAAAGACGCACAGGAAACGCTCAATCGTAGATGGAATAAAGTGCTAGACACTGAAGAAATATACGATGATGATCGCCATAGAAAGAGCTATCCAAAACGCAAGCTACTGCCATAATTCGACAACGAAGCCGTGCCACTTCATAACCGCAACAAAGCGGCTACCGACGCTGCGCACGATCTATGCGAGCACCTGGATAAGAAAGCTGGCGGGGCCAGGTCCATTTATGGATCTAAAGGACACACCCCGGCGAGGGACTATGGTCACCAAAACGATTATGCCAATTGAATACCAGTTCGGAATAAACACTGGACACAACAACAGCAGACGACATGCCACATCACGTCCAGATACAGAGGTGCTGCTCACCCCCTGTGCTTTACCGAAGAAGTACTGGACCATGAATTTCCAAAGGGCTTTAAACCTGTGAATATAGAGGCATACGACGGAACGACAGACCCAGGTGTCTGGATTGAGGATTTTATCCTGCATATACATATGGCTCGTGGGGATGACCTCCACGCCATCAAATACCTTCCCCTCAAACTGAAGGGACCAGCCCGACACTGGTTGAAAAGCCTTCCCGAAAATTCAATTGGGAGTTGGGAGAAACTCGAGGAGGCTTTCAGGGCCAATTTTCAAGGGACTTATGTCCGGCCTCCGGATGCGGACGACTTAAGCCACATAATCCAACAGCCCGGGGAGTCCGCCCGCAAGCTTTGGAACAGGTTCCTCACTAAGAAGAATCAAATTGTAGATTGTTCGGACGCCGAAGCCTTAGCAGCATTCAATCACAGCATCCGCGATGAGTGGCTCGCAAACACCTCGGCCAAGAAAAGCCAAGGACAATGGCAGCCCTAACAAGCCTTATGACCCGCTTTTGTGCGGGTGAAGATAGCTGGCTAGCCCGTAAAGGCACCAGCGACCCCGGCATATCCGAAAATAAGGGATGGCAACGGGAAGCCACGGCGTAATCAAAACAAACGCCCAAACAAGGAAGAGAGCCCGGATAACACAACGGTTAATGCCGGATTCAGGGGCTCTTGACCTGATCAGCAAAAGAAGCCATCTAAATGCAGTAAAGAGGGATCGTTCGGTCTAAATAGAGTCCTAGACAGACTGTGCCAAATTCATGGCACCCCTGACAAACCGGCGAACCACACACACAGAGAGTGCTGGGTCTTGAAGAAGGCTAGCAAATTAAATGCCGAACACAAGGGAAGGGAAACACCAAGTGAAGACAAGGATGAACCTCGCCAGCCGAACACTAGGGGACAAAAACAATTCCCGTCAAAGGTTAACACAGTGAACATGATCCACGCGACTCACACATCCATGAGAAGGCACGAACGCGCACATAGAGACGCGCTCGATATAGAGCCCATCATACTCACGCCTAACTACTGGATGTCATACCCGATCACCTTCGATCACTTGGACGACCGAACAAGTACTCGGCGCGGAGAATCAAATGCCTTGGTGCTTGACCGGATAATCGACGGATACCGCCTCACCCGTGTCCTCATGGACGGCGGCAGTATTCTCAATTTAATATACGAGGACACTGCCCGCAGGATGGGGATAAACCCATCCAGAATTAACCAAAGCAACACCACCTTTGAAAGGGTGATACCAGGCATTGAAGCCCACAGAAGGGGCTCCGTCGTACTGGAGGTAACATTCGGCTCTCCAAGCAACTCCAGAAGTGAACAGCTACTCTTCATCATCGCACCCCTCCAAAGCGACTATCATGCATTGCTTGGAAGAATGGCCTTCACCCGCTTCAACGCATAGCCGCACTATGGCTACCTTACACTCAAAATGCCCGATCCACGGGGCGTCATTACCGTTAGCGGAATCACAGAGCGCTCTTCACGCGCAGAGGAACTCGCGACGGCCCTAGCGGCCGGACTATAAGCGGCCTCCAATATCAAAAAACATAACTGGTCATTAAGACCAAAGACACGGTTACACGAGTCCGGTCGCCTGGATAAAATTGAATCAGGGCACCGTATATGTAATCCCATAGTGGACACCAGGGGCTATAAATATTTAATACAACCCCACACTTGGCTAAACCTTATTGGCAGGTCAACATCTTCCACTTTTATTATGCATCGCATACCTACGTTGTACTCTCCTACGAGTTCTCTTTTTTTCATAGACAACGTTCGCGCGATACCCTTCCAGGATACGGCACAACGGAGACAAAGGCGCAGACGTGCAGCAGGGCCCCGTTCAACAGGTTTCTTTTTAGATTAAGCTCATGTGTAAACCTTTTTTATTGCCTCTTGTTGTTTAACCATCCCATGGGTTCAATACCCACAGAGGATACTGCCGTTATTGGCATTTCGCCACGACAGATTAACGCACGTACCTAGAAACACATGGTTTATAATGAATGGGCATTCTTGAGCCCATCGTCTATTATAAAGTCTAAATACCTTCAGGAGTGTTCGGCGTCACGAGTTTGGCCTTATATGCATCAACTCTGAATCATGTCTTTGGTCAAATGTTGGGTTTGCCTAGCTCCTGGGTTTGCCACCTTACGTTCCGTTATTATCGGCTAAGGTGGCCAAAGGAGAACTACTGCGATTGTGCCCTGGTTATTTCGGACGAGCACCTCAGTAGAGAAAGCCAAAAACTGACTGTCACGATACAGCGAGAGACTGTTCAACCACTCGAAGACTTATGGGAATCTTTAGGATCCCTCCGCATTAACAAAGGACCATTTGTCATGTACACACGCGCCCGTATTCGGATGCAAGCGAAGGTACCAGGGGCTACATAGTAGCCCCACCATTAGACTCCCATGGCTAAGCGAAAGCATTACAGCTATATAGTCCGGTTGCCTAGTTCGATGTGCAATCACCTCCTTAATGGACCAAGACGTTGGATCAAGTGTGATTATGCATATTTTTTCTTGAACACGCCCGCATTATATGCGTGGGGGCTGAAGCCAACGACTGCTAACTTTCGGATTAAATATATATATATATATATACAAAACGGCTGCACAGGGGACACAATAATACTTTCAGGCGCAGTATAAATATAGCCTTATAACCAAAATAAACATTGTTTTTACAATGATTTGATTCATCACTTGAACAAGACATACTTCGAGCACTGCGCCTCTATTTGGCGGGCACCTTCCGTGACCTGCGCCAAGCAGTGCTCGGCCGGATATTGGCCCCCCGCCGGATCCTGGGTCGCTATAATGGTGGCCTCGATATCCGTCCAATAGGCTTTAACGCGGGCAAGAGCCATTCATGCACCCTCTATGCATGCTGACCTCCTCATGGCGTCGATCCGAGGCACGGCCCCAAGGAATTGCTGCACCAAGCCAAAAAAACTATCCGGCTTAGGCCCCTTCGGCCAAAGATGGTCTATCACAGCCCGCATTACAAGCCCGAATAGCCTGTGAAGCTCCGCTACAGCAGCCATCTTGTCACTTAACGGCAGCGGGCGAGTGGGAGCATTGAATTGCGACCAGAAAAGCTTCTCCACTTCCTTATCACCCTGATCCTCGAAGAACTTGACAGCGTCAGCTGTACTCTTTGCCAAATCCGCATACGCGTCCGCAGGACTCCAGCGTCCATCCAGGGGAGCATACTTTGGATCGAAAAACGTCGTCCGCAGCAAGTAGGAGCCTCTAGCCGCGATTTTACCGGCCTGTTGAAGCTCCTCCCGCGCATCCCTGAGCGCGGTCCATATTTCGTTGGTGGCATTAAGTGCCTTGTCCAGCTCGGCCGAACTATCTTTCTGCTCCTTTTTAAGGATCTCATACCGGTCAGCGGCATTTTTTAACTCCACAGCCACTTCGGCTATCTTTTCCTCGCTTCGGCGATGAGCAACCTGTTCGGCTCTCAATTCCTCGGCCGCCTTTAGGGTAGCCGTATTGCTAACCCGAGCTTGTTCCTTGGCCTGGGCAAGTTCTGCCCTCAGGTCCTCCACGGCAGCAACGCCATCTACAGTCCGAACATATGACATTAATATCATGCCGCCTCCATATTTTCCTATACAAATGAAGGCAGATCACATACCTTGTGATTTGTCCAGCCGCTCGTTCACCAGTGTGATATCGGCATCAATCGATCCAATCTGCCTGGTTAGTTCGGCAACTTTAACGGACTGGTCGGTGGCTGGACCCACAGATACCTGCACGTATTTACAGCGCAATCATTGATTTATGATCCCCCGTTTGCCGCCTAGGGCGGGCAACGAGAGACTCAGGGGCTACTATCTATATGGAGCACACCTAACGCGTGCCTCACAGCCAAAAACAGTGTATTCTTCACTACATACCTCAAATCCTCTGAGCAGACTTGTAAATGCTTGATTCAAACCACTTGTAGCGGATGAAATCTTCTTGAGCACCGCGCTCATTAATGAGCGGTGTTTGTCCGAGAGCGCAGCTCGCTCCAGTAGGCCCGTCAGTATGTCTGGCCGGACATCAAACTGTGCCGGACCCTTCCCATCGCCCCTCGTGGGAGCCAAACGCTCCAGGCTCAGGGCGGCTGACGCATTGGCTTCCTGCTTCGGCAGATCCAGACTCCTCCATGACAACACCTCGGTGTCTCCCGCTTCATGAGCCGAAGAGGTGCCTGGGGTCTCGCTCTCCATCATCTCCGGAGGAAGATCCCCCGAAGACGAACTCTATTGAGAAGGGCTGCTAGCCGGACTGCGAAAGACGAATCCTGGTTATTGATCCAGGAGAAACGCAGTACCTTCGAATTAAAAATTAACTTACAACTTGGTGGAGGGCTAGCCCGTTGGTGGGCACGATGTGGTGAGGGTGCCCGTCGGGGCAGAGCCCCCTGGTGATATCTTCTTCCCCGGTTTGGGCATCTCCATCTCTGAGTCTTCGGAGGCAGTCGTCTTCTTCCCGCGCGGGGAGGAGGCCTTAGCCTCCCCTTCCCGACTATCCTCCTTAGGGGAGGCAACAATTCCCCCGGTTCGGATGCGTAGCGTGTGAAGTTTGGTTTCTTCGTTCTTCCCCTTGTCTTTCCCTGAGGGCGTTCTGCTGAGTACCCGGTTAAGCATCTTGGCCATGGTGGGACCAGGCGAGCCTTCGGGAAGTGTCGCCGGACACCTGATTCTCTCCGCCTTGCTGAGCCATTCCTGGCCATGGATGATTTTCAGAATAAACAATTATGACAAATACAAAACAAGGTGTCCGGTATCAAGTTTACTTACTTGGGTATCTAGGCGATTGCAGCTTAGGCCCGCATCCTCGGTGGTGTCCGGACACTCTACTTTCAGTCCGAAGAATAATTTGCACATCCCTTCGAGCTTCAGGCTGAAGAAGTGCTTAGCAGTCCGCGGACCCTCTGGTTTGAACGCCCACATCCGGAGAGGCCGGCGTTGGCACGGCAACATCCGTCGTATTAGCATCCGACGTGCCTGACTTCGACTCCGAAGGCATCGACGGTATGGACGACGATGCACGAGAAGATTCGGAATTTATGGGGCGCTGGACTTCTGCCTCGTCACACGACATATACATGGTGGATACGCCCAAAGAGGACAAAGTCGAAAATCCGGAAGATAAAACCCCCGGGCAAAAGCCAAAGCGACGACGCAGATGCCGTTTTAAGTCCAGCAACAGTAAATATAGCGACAAGAGCGCCAGAGGGATCGATACTACAGTTAACTTCGAAAGCAACAACGACCATACGGACCTAGCGATGGAGCAGGGCGAACCAGGCCACCCCGAACACAGTTCGGAGCAGACGCCCGAGGACAATGATCCCGATGGACCAGGTCATCAAACCGAACCAGCACAAGAAAACAGTCCGGACGACGATGCATTCATCATCCCGGAAAAACGCGTGGAACAAGATAACCTCCACAGAAAGTTTTTGGCCACCGCAAGAAGTCTAAAGAAGCAGAAGCAACGGCTCAAAGACGCACAGGAAACGCTCAATCGTAGCTGGAATAAAGTGCTAGACACTGAAGAAATATACAATGATGATCGCCATACAAAGAGCTATCCAAAACGCAAGCTACTGCCATAATTCGACAACGAAGCCATGCCACTTCATAACCGCAACAAAGCGGCTACCGACGCTGCGCACGATCTACGCGAGCACCTGGATAAGAAAGCTGGCGCGGCCAGGTCCATTTATGGATCTAAAGGACACACCCCGGCGAGGGACTATGGTCACCAAAACGATTATGCCAATTGAATACCAGTTCGGAATAAACACCGGACACAACAACAACAGACGGCATGCCACATCACGTCCAGATACAGAGGTGCTGCTCACCCCCTGTGCTTTACCGAAGAAGTACTGGACCATGAATTTCCACAGGGCTTTAAACCTGTGAATATAGAGGCATACGACGGAACGACAGACCCAGGTGTCTGGATTGAGGATTTTATCCTGCATATACATATGGCTCGTGGGGATGACCTCCACGCCATCAAATACCTTCCCCTCAAACTGAAGGGACTAGCCCGACACTGGTTGAAAAGCCTCCCCGAAAATTCAATTGGGAGTTGGGAGAAACTCGAGGACACTTTCAGGGCCAATTTTCAAGGGACTTATGTCCGGCCTCCGGATGCGGACGACTTAAGCCACATAATCCAACAGCCCGGGGAGTCCGCCCGCAAGCTTTGGAACAGGTTCCTCACTAAGAAGAATCAAAGTGTAGATTGTTCGTACGCCGAAGCCTTAGCAGCATTCAATCACAGCATCCGCGATGAGTGGCTCGCCAAACATCTCGGCCAAGAAAAGCCAAGGACAATGGCAGCCCTAACAAGCCTTATGACCCGCTTTTGTGCGGGTGAAGATAGCTGGCTAGCCCGTAAAGGCACCGGCGACCCCAGCACATCCGAAAATAAGGGATGGCAACGGGAAGCCACGGCGTAATCAAAACAAACGCCCAAACAAGGAAGAGAGCCCGGATAACACAACGGTTAATGCCGGATTCAGGGGCTCTTGACCTGATCAGCAAAAGAAGCCATCTAAATGCAGTAAAGAGGGATTGTTCGGTCTGAATAGAGTCCTAGACAGACTGTGCCAAATTCACGGCACCCCTGACAAACCGGCGAACCACACACACAGAGAGTGCTGGGTCTTGAAGAAGGCCAGCAAATTAAATGCCGAACACAAGGGAAGGGAAACACCAAGTGAAAACAAGGATGAACCTCGCCAGCCGAACACTAGGGGACAGAAACAATTCCCGTCAAAGGTTAAAACAGTGAACATGATCCACGCGACTCACACATCCATGAGAAGGCACGAACGCGCACATAGAGACGCGCTCGATATAGAGCCCATGATACTCACGCCTAACTACTGGATGTCATACCCGATCACCTTCGATCACTTGGACGACCGAACAAGTATTCGGCGCGGAGAATCAAAGGCCTTGGTGCTTGACCGGATAATCGACGGATACCGCCTCACCCGTGTCCTCATGGACGGCGGCAGTATTCTCAATTTAATATACGAGGACACTGCCCGCAGGATGGGGATAAACCCATCCAGAATTAACCAAAGCAACACCACCTTTGATGGGGTGATACCAGGCATTGAAGCCCACAGAAGGGGCTCCGTCGTACTAGAGGTAACATTCGGCTCTCCAAGCAACTCCAGAAGTGAACAACTACTCTTCATCATCGCGCCCCTCCAAAGCGACTATCATGCATTGCTTGGAAGAACGGCCTTCACCCGCTTCAACGCATAGCCGCACAATGGCTACCTTACACTCAAAATGCCCGATCCATGGGGCGTCATTACCGTTAGCGGAATCACAGAGCGCTCTTCACGCGCAGAGGAACTCGCGACGGCCCTAGCGGCCGGACTATAAGAGGCCTCCAATATCAAAAAACATAACTGGTCATTAAGACCAAAGACACGGTTACACGAGTCCGGTCTCCTGGATAAAATTGAATCAGGGCACCGTATATGTAATCCCATAGTGGACACCAAGGGCTGTAAATATTTAATACAACCCCACACTTGGCTAAACCTTATTGGCAGGTCAACATCTTACACTTTTATTATGCATCGCATACCTACGTTGTACTCTCCTACGAGTTCTCTTTTTTTCATAGACAACGTTCGCGCGATACCCTTCCAGGATACGGCACAACGGAGACAAAGGCGCAGACGTGCAGCAGGGCCCCGTTCAACAGGTTTCTTTTTAGATTAAGCTCATGTGTAAACCTTTTTTATTGCCTCTTGTTGTTTAACCATCCCATGGGTTCAATACCCACAGAGGATACTGCCGTTATTGGCATTTCGCCACGACAGATTAACGCACGTACCTGGAAACACAGGGTTTATAATGAATGGGCATTCTTGAGCCCATAGTCTATTATAAAGTCTGAATACCTTCAGGAGTGTTCGGCGTCACGAGTTTGGCCTTATATGCATCAGCTCTGAATCATGTCTTTGGTCAAATGTTGGGTTTGCCCAGCTCCTGGGTTTGCCACCTTACGTTCCGTTATTGTCGGCTAAGGTGGCCAGAGGAGAACTACTGCGATTGTGCCCTGGTTATTTCGGACGAGCACCTCAGTAGAGAAAGCCGAAAACTGACTGTCACGATACAGCGAGAGACTGTTCAACCACTCGAAGACTTATGAGAATCTTTAGGATCCCTCCGCATTAACGAAGGACCGTTTCCCGGTCATGTACACACGCGCCCGTATTCGGATGCAAGCGAAGGTACCAGGGGCTACATAGTAGCCCCACCATTAGACTCCCATGGCTAAGCGAAAGCGTTACAGCTATATAGTCCGGTTGCCTAGTTCGACGTGCGATCACCTTCTTAATGGACCAAGACGTTGGATCAAGTGTGATTATGCATATTTTTTCTCGAACACGCCCGCATTATATGCGTGGGGGCTGAAGCCAACGACTGCTAACTTTCGGATTAAATGTATATATATATATATATATATATATACAAAACGGCTGCACAGGGGACACAATAATACTTTCAGGCACAGTATAAATATAGCCTTATAACCAAAATAAACATTGTTTTTACAATGATTCGATTCATCACTTGAACAAGACATACTTCAAGCACTGCGCCTCTATTAGGCGGGCACCTTCCGTGACCTGCGCCAAGTAGTGCTCGGCCGGATATTGGCCCCCCGCCGGATCCTGGGTCGCTATAATGGTGGCCTCCATATCCGTACAATAGGCTTTAACGCGGGCAAGAGCCATTCATGCACCCTCTATGCACGCTGACCTCCTCATGGCGTCGATCCGAGGCATGGCCCCAAGGAATTGCTGCACCAAGCCAAAAAAACTATCCGGCTTAGGCCCCTTCGGCCAAAGATGGTCTATCACAGCCCGCATTGCAAGTCCGAATAGCCTGTGAAGCTCCGCTACAGCAGCCATCTTGTCACTTAACGGCAGCGGGCGAGTGGTAGCATTGAATTGCGACCAGAAAAGCTTCTCCACTTCCTTATCACCCTGATCCTCGAAGAACTTGACAGCGTCAGCTGTACTCTTTGCCAAATCCGCATACGCGACCGCAGGACTCCAGCGTCCATCCAGGGGAGCGTACTTCGGATCGAAAAACGTCGTCCGCAGCAAGTAGGAGCCTCTAGCCGCGATTTTACCAGCCTGTTGAAGCTCCTCCCGCGCATCCCTGAGCGCGGTCCGTATTTCCTTGGTGGCATTAAGTGCCTTGTCCAGCTCGGCCGAACTATCTTTCTGCTCCTTTTTAAGGAGCTCATACCGGTCAGCGGCATTTTTTAACTCCACAGCCACTTCAGCTATCTTTTCCTCGCTTCGGCGATGAGCAACCTGTTCGGCTCTCAATTCTTCGGCCGCCTTTAGGGTAGCCGCATTGCTAACCCGAGCTTGTTCCTTGGCCTGGGCAAGTTCTGCCCTCAGGTCCTCCACGGCAGCAGCACCATCTACAGTCCGAACATATTACATTAATATCATGCCGCCTCCATATTTTCCTATACAAAGGAAGGCAGATCACATACCTTGTGATTTGTCCAGCCGCTCGTTCACCAGTGTGATATCGGCATCAATCGATCCAATCTGCCTGGTTAGTTCGGCAACTTTAACGGACTGGTCGGCGGCTGGACCCACAGATACCTGCACGTATTTACAGCGCAATCATTGATTTATGATCCCCCGTTTGCCGCCTAGGGCGGGCAACGAGAGACTCAGGGGCTACTATCTATATGGAGCACACCTAACGCGTGCCTCACAGCCAAAAACAGTGTATTCTTCACTACATACCTCAAATCCTCTGAGCAGACTTGTAAATGCTTGATTCAAACCACTTGTAGCGGATGAAATCTTCTTGAGCACCGCGCTCATTAATGAGCGGTGTTTGTCCGAGAGCGCAGCTCGCTCCAGTAGGCCCGTCAGTATGTCTGGCCGGACATCGAACTGTGCCGGACCCTTCCCATCGCCCCTCGTGGGAGCCAAACGCTCCAGGCTCAGGGCGGCTGACGCATTGGCTTCCTGCTTCGGCAGATCCAGACTCCTCCATGACAACACCTCGGTGTCTCCCGCTTCATGAGCCGAAGAGGTGGGTGGGGTCTCGCTCTCCATCATCTCCGGAGGAAGATCCCCCGAAGACGAACTCTGTTGAGAAGGGCTGCTAGCCGGACTGCGAAAGACGAATCCTGGTTATTGATCCAGGAGAAACGCAGTACCTTCGAATTAAAAATTAACTTACAACTTGGTGGAGGGCTAGCCCGTTGGTGGGCACGATGTGGTGAGGGTGTCACACCCTAGCTAGTCATGCATTAGAGTGTTGCATCATGTTTACTCATTCATCAGAAACTTGAAATGGGGATGACAGAACCCCCAGTCCCCTCTGAAACCAACTAGGGTTTACTAAAATAATTTTTCAATGAACCTGAAATGCCCTTCTAAAATGCCCATCATTTTTGCCTTGGTTCAGAACCTCTGCCAAAAGTGGTGCACATTTTCCTAGGCCATCCTAGGGTTTTGAATTAAATCATAACTATTTGAATTTGGGCATTTAAAATAATATAAAATATTTAAATGCTCAAATATCTCCAAACTAAAATGTTTCATGTTGGAAATAATCCAACTATGGACCAGGAGTAGTTTGGTGATTTTTGGAGTTGCCTAGGTATTTTATTTAATTCAACAAAGTTGCAGTTATATTAAATAAAAACAGAAAATAAATAAAGGGAGAAGCTTACCTGGGCTCCTCCCTGTGCGGCCCAGCCCAGCCGGCCCAGCACTGTGCTGGCCCGTGCCAGCCAGCTGCTTCCCCTCGCCAGAGCAGGCAGGGAGGTGAGCATGGCACGCCCGAGCTCGCCACGCACCACCCAGCCTCTCTGCATCGCCCTGGTCGCCGTTGCGCCGCGTGGATCGTCTTCTGGTCGTCGCCCCGACCTCGCCGACACCCCATTCACTCTCCCCCGGCTCTCCCTCACTCTCTCTCTCTCACGGCCGAAGCTCACCGTCGCCGCCGTTCGCCTTAGCCACCGTCTCCGACCACCCCTCGCTTCCCCGACCAGCTCAGAAGCTCCGCCTCGACTTCCTCTTCCTCCCCACCGCTCCACGGGTCCCCGGAAGCCCTGCATCGCCGCCACGTCGCCGTTCCCCTCTTCGGGCTCCGATCATCGTCGCCGTCAAATTCGTCGTCTCCGACGCGTCCCCGAGCCCGTTTCGACGCCCACTGCAACCGCGGTGAGCTACGCCACCGTTTCCCCCTTCTCCCCTGCTCTCTCCCGACCCCTAGGCCCTAGCCCCACCGCGGCCGAAAGCTTCACGCCGCCGGCGATGTCGCCGTCGTGGCCACGATCGCCGTAGCGCCCAACCGAGCACGCCATCGTGCTCCACATTTCACTAGGAGCACGTAGCACGCTCCAACACCCCCCCTAACACCCTGCAACACCGTTCCCGTGCACGACCGAACCCCGGCGGCCGCAACCGAGCTCGCCGCCGTCGACTCCGGCCACCCCGACCCCAACGGACTCCGCCAAGAGCCGCGGGTCGTCCTCAGCTTCACTCCGGTGGCCTCCGCGGTTCATTTGGTGGCCGAAACGACCAAAACCACTATCGCCGCCGCACTGATGGTCGCCGCCGGCCAGAACTCCGGCAAGCTGACATGGCCTAGTTAATTAGCCACTAAACCACCACCTACTGACGCTGACAAGTGGGCCCCAGGGCTTAGTCAAAGCTAACCAGCCCGGGTCAACACGGGATTAGCCCCTGTGTCACTGACGTGTGGACCCCACACGTCAGGTTTGACCCGAGCCAGCCCTGCTGACCTGCTGATGTCACTGTGACGTCAGGCTGACGCAGTAAATGATATTTCTGGATTTAAATTAAATCAGGAAATTCCAGAATATTAATTAAACTTCAAAAATTCATAACTTTTATTCTGTAACTCCAAATTGGACAAATTATATATGAAAAATGATCAGAAAAATCCAATCTATCCATCTGTACTATTTTCATGCATGATCAAACAAGTTAAATGGATGTTTTAATCAGAACAAGGAAAAGCACTTTAAAAGGCCATATTTGAAATTGAAATTTGAATCTTTGATTCAAATTTGTTCAAACCCTTCTGGTTTTAGTTGCATTAGCCCAACACACTCATATTGCCATGTTTCATGCATGCATCATATTGTTGCACATTGTTTGGTGATGCCTGTGTATCGTTATCCTTTACGACAGGATTTGTCCCCGAGGAGTACCGTGACTACCCTAACGAAGAACCGTATCCGTGCATCGAACCATCAGGCAAGCAACCAACCATTTGATCATATCGATACAATCCCATGTTCTCGCTCCTGCTCTCTTTTACTGCATTAAGACAACGCGATTCAAACTGCTGTGTGCTACGGTAGTTGAACCCATTTCCTCTGCATGACCTGTCATTGCCACAGTAACTAGATGAAACCCACTAGCATGTGTAGGAGTTGATTGAGCCATATGTATGTGTTGTTCCTACCTTGCTATGCCTGCTATGCTTAGAGTCGTGTCAGGTCTGGTTCATCTGGGTGATGGGCTAGAGTGAAATGATTATGTCGGTAATGAGAGTGGTGTGGTGAACACGATTTGGTAAAGGTATCGATGAGAGGCCATGTAGGAGTACATGGTGGGTTGTTTCATTGAAGCCGACCTTAAGCACTGAGATCTGTATGTGTGATTTAAGAATCAGCTACTACCATGCATTGGGCCCGAAACCAATGGACCCTCTCGACTTCTTATTCACCCTAGCTCTCCGTCCAGGAGTTGCAAGTAGTTTCTGGTGTTTGTAGCCTACTGGAGGCCGTGGACAGCGCTGACCGTAGGGGTGGGCTGTGATGCGGTAGGTACGTGGCCGGGTGTACCGAATACCCGCTAGGTATCTCGAGAACCCTGTTCACATCGTTCGGGGCCGTATGGGAAACCTCGGCCGGACTCCCTGCGGATGGAACCTGAATAGGCGATAAACCTGGACTGGAGGCTTAGGTGATTAGGTAGGTCGTGGCCGACACCCACGTTGGGCTTCCGCTTGAAGGTTGCCGAGTACATGTCGTGTAAACGACGGTAAGTGGTGAGAGCGTGTATGAAGAAGTACCCCCTGCAGGGTTAACATGATCTATTCGAATAGCCGCGTCCGCGGTAAAGGACTACTTGGTTGCCTATACAGTTCATAGACAAGTAAATGGAAACTACTAAAAGCCTCAAGATAAGTGTGAGTGCCGAGGATGGCTCTTCCGTAGGAAGACGGAGGTGGATCCTCGGTAGTGTATTGAAGTGGTGAATAGTGGACTCGCGTGCGCAAAACTATTTCAAGTTGGAGTATCGTAGGATAGCCTAGCCAAGAGTCAAAGCTGGCTTGCTGCAATAACTCCACCAACCCTTCTTGATACTATGCATGTATGTAGGATCTGATGTAAGTCTTGCTGAGTACCTTTGTACTCATGTTGCTATAATCTACATTTTTACAGAAGATGCTGCAACCCCTTCTGATGGGTTCTATGTAGACGTTGACATCAACGAGTAGGCTAAAGACCCAGGTGGTGACCCTGAGCTTGTGAAGGACCACATAGTATAGCCAGGCTTTCCAAGCCTCTTTTATTTTACTAGTTGTCTGTACTCAGACAAGTTACTTCCGCTGCTGGCTTGTATGATTGTATGACTTGTATGTTGGGTCGTGAGACCCGTACCTTTGTGTGTATGTTATGTATGGCTCACTGAGCCTTAAATAAAGTACTTGTGTCATAGAGTCATGTTGTGATGCTTCGTTGTATTTGCACATATCGAGCATATTGTGTGTATGATTGAAATGCTTGGTATGTGTGGGATCTGACTATCTAGTTGTTTATCTTTAGTAGCCTCTCTTACCGGGAAATGTCTCCTAGTGTTACCGCTGAGCCATGGTAGCTTGCTACTGCTCTGGAACACTTAGGCTGGCCGGCATGTGTCCTTCTTCGTTCCTGTGTCTGTCCCTTCGGGGAAATGTCACGCTTTGAGTACCGGAGTCCTGTTAGCCCGCTACAGCCCGGTTTACCGGAGTCCTGCTAGCCCAGTGCTACAGCCCGGACCCACTTGCTGTTGACCGACATGTTCGAAGCTGGGTCATGGATGCCTGTCCCTGTAAGTCTGTGCCACTTTGGGTTCACGACTAGTCATGTCAGCCCGGGCTCTTTATCATATGGATGCTAGCGACACTATCATATACGTGAGCCAAAAGGCGCAAACGGTCCCGGGAAAAAGGTAAGATGACACCCGTGGGGATACCGTGCGTGAGGCCGCAAAGTGATATGAGGTGTTACCAGCTAGATCGATGTGACATCGAGTCGGGGTCCTGACAGCGTTGGCATCAGAGCAGGACTGCCTGTAGGTTCTCCAAGCCAAACTGGTCGATGTTGAGTCTAGAAATTCTTTAGTTATATGTAGGGGAATTGTTTGTGGGTTGGAACGTAAGGCTCTTTTTACTCCTTATACCTTATGACTTTCTGATCTGAGTCAGTCCATTCTTCCACCGGGGGTTAAGGAATTAGGATCTATTCTCTCTATCAGGATCACGTGTTACTAATCAGTAGTACCTTATAAGTTTGATGGTTACAAGCCTAGTTCAGTTCTACTACCACATTATGTTGTTAGAATGGTTCCAGAACTTTGATATGATGATGTTGGGTGTGTACGAAATCCTTTGTCAAATGTCTCAATATCCTTTTTGAGCATTTACAGCTGTTATGCTGCCGAAATTTTGCTAGAAATTCTAATGCCTTGCATTATGATTATGCTTTCAGATGGCCACTCGCGACCTCAATCAAGTGGTTCGCCTAACTCGATGCCTAGATGTACCCGGCCATACTGCTAAGTTGGTCAGGGTAATGACTGAGGCTGGATACCGCTGGTATCCTGAGTACACGGTCGAAGAGCAATTCCGAGATTTTAATCAAAGCCAGTATCTCTGCACTGTCAGGATATTTCCATCTTATCCTGGATCCACTGAGCCTCTTCACTGCTCCTATGGACTCGGGGTTACTATCGAGATGGCTGTGCAGGATGCCGCCTACTCTATGATGACCATTATGCGAGTCAGATCTGGTCTATTTCGGGACTCTGACTTCCGGTATATGCCAGGATCACTTCCGGGAGCACAAGGATATCTCCAAGCTATTTATGCTGACTCCACTCAGGAGGATTCACGGACTCGCACCACTGCTGAGATGCTCGAGGATAAGGACCGTGAAAATCGGGCCTTAAGGTTAGAGCTCTTCAATACCCGTGCCGATCACTGGGCCACTTTGACTCGGTTCGCACCGGCGGTGCAAGCTGGATATTCGGATATGCGCGATCTCTATCCTGTGAGATCTGCTCTGCCGGACGTGATGGTTTGGCGTGATGTAGGAGGCATCACCCCACCTCGCGGTCCCCGCAGGCCGCCGTTTGTTGGAGCGTATCGAACAGAATACAACACACCATCAGAGGGCTAACGTGGTGTCACTCAGTGATTTTATCAAATTGCATCCAACCACGTTCCACCACTCCGTCGAGCCTCTCGACGCTGATGACTGGCTTCGCAGTATCTCTCACAAGCTGCGTTCCGCGTTGGTAGCGGAGGCTGACAAGGTCACCTTCGCCGCATATCATCTTGAAGGCCCCGCCAGTCTATGGTGGGAGAATTATGGAGCCATGCGCCCAGCGGGCCATGTCACAACTTGGGCTGAGTTCAGTGAGGCTTTCCGTGAACATCACATTCCGGAGGGTCTCATGGACCGTAAACGTGAAGAATTTTGCAGTTTCACCCAAGGCCGACTTTCTGTGGATGCCTATAGCAGAGAGTTTGGAAATCTCGCCCGATATGCAACTGAGGAAGTTTCTACTGACGCCAAGAAGCAAGCAAGGTTCCGAAAGGGCCTTAGCCCTGAGCTTCGCCGCGACCTCCGTCTGCATGAGTGCACATCTTTTTCGAAACTTGTCAACAAAGCCATCAGTGCTGAAACTGGTCAGACTGATTATGACGCAACACGCAAGCACGGACGTGACATGGGTTCCTCATCCGGTGCTGGTTCTCAGAAGTGCCGCGTGTGGGTACCCAATACCGCCCTGCCACCCAGGTTCACACCGAGGCCATCTTTCCAGGCGCCTCGCCCTGTTCAACAGTCTGCACCGGCCAAGCCCTATGGGGGTCCATCCAATAATGCTCCTCCACGTACCAGTTCCGTGACTTGTTTCAAGTGTGGGGAATCTGGTCACTATATGCGTGAGTGTCCCCAGACCAACCCCAATCAATCTGCTAAAGCTGTTGGCCGTGGCAAGCCGACAGGAAAAGTGTTTCATGCTAAACCGGTCACCGCTTCACGTGGTCATGTCAACTGTATCTCTGCCGAAGAAGCTCAAGAGGACCCCAACGTCGTTCTCGGTACGCTTCTTGTTAATTGCCACCCGGCATCTGTTCTTTTCGATACAGGAGCCTCTCATTCTTTTATATCTGAAAATTATGCCCGTTTGCATAACGTTGCATTCTGTGACTTGCCATCCACTATGGAAATCTCTACCCCTGGGTCTAGATGGCAGACCTCTAGGGTAAGTTATGGAAATGAGATCCAAGTCGACAGACTTGTTTTCCTTGCATCCTTGATAGCCCTTAAATCTTCGGATATTAATATCATTTTGGGTATGGACTGGATGTCAGCTCATCAAGCCAAAATTGATTGCTTCTCTAGGACTGTTCAACTCACCCATCCTTCGGGGAAGATAGTCAATGTCTTGACCCGAATAGCCAAGCGACAATTATATTCTCTTAACGCCAGCCCTTTGCCAGACCTTGAGGACGTTCCGGTAGTCCGTGACTTCCCGGATGTCTTTCCAGAGGAATTGCCAGGTGTTCCACCTGACAGGGATGTTGAGTTCGTAATAGATCTCATTCCAGGAACCGTTCCGATTGCTAGAAGACCCTATAAGATGGCACCCCTAGAACTAGCCGAGCTTAAGAAACAACTCGATGAATCCTTGAAAAAGGGTTTCATCCGCCCTAGTTCATCTCCGTGGGCTTGCCCCGTCCTATTCGTTAAGAAAAAGGATGGTACGGACCGGATGGTTGTAGATTACCGACCTGTCAATTTGGTCACAATCAAGAACAAATATCCACTTCCCAGGATCAACGACCTGTATGATCAGCTCGCTGGATCCTCAGTCTTCTCCAAGATGGATTTGAGGTTGGGCTACCATCAAATCAAAATCAGAAACGGGGACATTCCTAAAACGGCCTTTGTTACTCGCTATGGCCAATACGAGTACACCGTTATGTCCTTCGGATTAACCAACGCTCCAGCCACCTTTTCTCGGTTAATGAACTCAATCTTCATGGAGTATTTGGATAAATTCGTCGTGGTTTATCTCGATGATATACTCATCTACTCCAAGAACGAGGAAGAACATGCCGAACATCTAAGGCTAGTGTTGAAGAAACTTCGAGAGCATCGCCTTTATGCCAAATTCTCTAAATGTGAATTCTGGTTGTCAGAAGTGACCTATCTGGGTCATGTAATATCTGGTAAAGGTATTGCTGTTAACCCTGAGCGAGTTCAAGCCGTCCTTGATTGGACTCCGCCCGAATCAGTCAAGCAAGTTCGGAGTTTTCTAGGCTTAGCGAGCTATTGCCGTCGCTTTGTCGAGAACTTCTCCAAGGTTGCTAAACCTCTAACTGAACTCCTCAAGAAAGATAAGAAGTTCGAATGGACTCCACAATGTGAGCACAGCTTTCAGGAACTGAAAAGACGCCTGACCTCTGCTCCCGTACTGGTACCGCCAGACTTCTCCAAGGACTTTGTTATCTACTGCGACGCCTCGCGACAAGGACTAGGTTGCATTCTCATGCAAGATCGACACGTAATTGCTTACGCTTCACGGCAATTGCACCCACATGAGGAGAATTATCCCACTCATGACCTAGAGCTTGCAGCCGTAGTCTATGCACTTAAGACCTGGCGACATTATCTCCTCGGTAATCGTTGCGAAATATTCACTGATCACCAAAGTCTGAAGTATATTTTCACCCAACCGGATTTGAATCTCAGGCAGAGACGTTGGGTTGAATTGATCACAGACTTCGACTTAGGGATAACCTATACCCCAGGGAAAGCCAACGTCATGGCTGATGCGCTAAGTCGTAAATCTTATTGTAACAACCTGATGTTACAACAAAGTCAACCGCTTCTCCATGAGGAATTTCGGAAGCTTAACCTTCACATTGTACCTCAAGGTTTTCTCTCCACCTTGGTGGCAAAACCTACCCTTACGGATCAAATTATCAACGCACAGAAGGTAGATCCGGGAATCTCCCGCATCAAGAGAAACATTCAGAAAGGAATTGCGAATTGTTTCTCCGTTAATGATCAAGGAGTCGTATACTTCGGGAATCGACTAGTAGTTCCCAAAGTGCGCAACCTAAGGCGATTAATCCTTAAGGAAGCTCATGAATCTCCTCTCACCATTCACCCCGGTAGCACAAAAATGTATCAGGACCTACGCCAGAGGTTCTGGTGGACTAGGATGAAGAGAGAAATCGCTCAGTATATTGCTAATTGCGACGTCTGTCGTCGTGTAAAAGCAGAGCATCAACGGCCTGCTGGCACCCTTCAACCATTAGCTATTCCTGAATGGAAATGGGATAAAATTGGTATGGATTTCATTACCGGTTTTCCCAGGACCAAAAGAGGGAATAATGCTATTTTCGTTGTGGTCGATCGTCTTTCCAAAGTAGCTCATTTCTTACCTGTTCGTGAGAGTATAACCGCTAGTCAGCTGGCAGACTTATACATCTCCCGAATAGTGTCTCTTCATGGTGTCCCTTTGGAAATCAATTCGGATCGAGGAAGTCTTTTCACCTCTCGATTTTGGGAAAGTTTCCAAAATGCTATGGGAACCCGTCTCTCCTTTAGCACCGCTTTCCACCCTCAGTCAAGTGGTCAAGTGGAACGCGTCAATCAGATTCTAGAAGACATGCTTCGAGCCTCTGTTATCTCGTTCGGAATGGACTGGGAGAAGTGCCTTCCATTTGCCGAATTCGCTTACAACAACAGCTATCAATCCAGCTTGGGTAAAGCCCCTTTTGAAGTCCTCTATGGACGGCGATGTCGAACACCCCTTAACTGGTCAGAGACCGGGGAAAGACAATTCTTTGGCCCGGATATGATTCAGGAAGCAGAAGAACAAGTTCGTATCGTTCGTGAAAAGTTGAAAACAGCCCAATCTCGTCAAAAGAGTCAATATGACCGAAAACATAAGGCTATGACTTTCGAGGTTGACGAGAAGGCTTATCTTCGGGTCACCCCTCTGAAGGGAACCCATCGTTTCGGTATCAAAGGCAAATTGGCTCCTCGTTACATTGGACCTTTTCGCATTCTTGCCAAACGAGGAGAAGTTGCCTACCAATTGGAACTACCTCCGCACCTCTCCAGAGTTCACGATGTCTTCCACATTTCTCAACTCAGGCGTTGCTTCTCGGATCCTATCCGTGAAGTGGACCACGAAACGCTTGATCTCCAAGATAATCTTACCTATCGAGAGTACCCCATTCGTATCCTCGATCAAGCCGAACGTACCACGCGACGTCATAATATCAAGTTTCTCAAGGTTCAATGGTCGCACCATTCTGAAGATGAAGCAACCTGGGAAAGGGAGGATCGTCTTCGACTTGAATATCCCGCCTTCTTCCCGGAGGAACCCAAATCTCGGGACGAGATTCTTTTGAGTGGGGGTGAGTTGTCACACCCTAGCTAGTTATGCATTAGAGTGTTGCATCATGTTTACTCATTCATCAGAAACTTGAAATGGGGATGACAGAACCCCCAGTCCCCTCTGAAACCAACTAGGGTTTACTAAAATAATTTTTCAATGAACCTGAAATGCCCTTCTAAAATGCCCATCATTTTTGCCTTGGTTCAGAACCTCTGCCAAAAGTGGTGCACATTTTCCTAGGCCATCCTAGGGTTTTGAATTAAATCATAACTATTTGAATTTGGGCATTTAAAATTATATAAAATATTTAAATGCTCAAATATCTCCAAACTAAAATGTTTCATGTTGGAAATAATCCAACTATGGACCAGGAGTAGTTTGGTGATTTTTGGAGTTGCCTAGGTATTTTATTTAATTCAACAAAGTCGCAGTTATATTAAATAAAAACAGAAAATAAAGAAAGGGGAAGACTTACCTGTGCGGCCCAGCCCAGCCGGCCCAGCACTGTGCTGGCCCGTGCCAGCCAGCTGCTTCCCCTCGCCAGAGCAGGCAGGGAGGTGAGCATGGCGCGCCCGAGCTCGCCACGCACCACCCAGCCTCTCTGCATCGCCCTGGTCGCCGTTGCGCCGCGTGGATCGTCTTCTGGTCGTCGCCCCGACCTCGCCGACACCCCATTCACTCTCCCCCGGCTCTCCCTCACTCTCTCTCTCTCACGGCCGAAGCTCACCGTCGCCGCCGTTCGCCTTAGCCACCGTCTCCGACCACCCCTCGCTTCCCCGACCAGCTCAGAAGCTCCGCCTCGACTCCTTCTTCCTCCCCACCGCTCCACGGGTCCCCGGAAGCCCTGCATCGCCGCCACGTCGCCGTTCCCCTCTTCGGACTCCGACCACCGTCGCCGTCAAATTCGTCGTCTCCGACGCGTCCCCGAGCCCGCTTCGACGCCCACTGCAACCGCGGTGAGCTACGCCACCGTTTCCCCCTTCTCCCCTGCTCTCTCCCGACCCCTAGGCCCTAGCCCCACCGCGGCCGAAAGCTTCACGCCGCCGGCGATGTCGCCGTCGTGGCCACGATCGCCGTAGCGCCCAACCGAGCACGCCATCGTGCTCCACATCTCACTAGGAGCACGTAGCACGCTCCAACACCCCCCCTAACACCCTGCAACACCGTTCCCGTGCACGACCGAACCCCGGCCGCCGCAGCCGAGCTCGCCGCCGTCGACTCCGGCCACCCCGACCCCAACGGACTCCGCCAAGAGCCGCGGGTCGTCCTCAGCTTCACTCCGGTGGCCTCCGCGGTTCATTTGGTGGCCGAAACGACCAAAACCACTATCGCCGCCGCACTGATGGTCGCCGCCGGCCAGAACTCCGGCGAGCTGACATGGCCTAGTTAATTAGCCACTAAACCACCACCTACTGACGCTGACAAGTGGGCCCCAGGGCTTAGTCAAAGCTAACCAGCCCGGGTCAACACGGGATTAGCCCCTGTGTCACTGACGTGTGGACCCCACACGTCAGGTTTGACCCGAGCCAGCCCTGTTGACCTGCTGATGTCACTGTGACGTCAGGCTGACGCAGTAAATGATATTTCTGGATTTAAATTAAATCAGGAAATTCCAGAATATTAATTAAACTTCAAAAATTCATAACTTTTATTCTGTAACTCCAAATTGGACAAATTATATATGAAAAATGATCAGAAAAATCCAATCTATCCATCTGTACTATTTTCATGCATGATCCAACAAGTTAAATGGATGTTTTAATCAGAACAAGGAAAAGCACTTTAAAAGGCCATATTTGAAATTGAAATTTGAATCTTTGATTCAAATTTGTTCAAACCCTTCTGGCTTTAGTTGCATTAGCCCAACACACTCATATTGCCATGTTTCATGCATGCATCATATTGTTGCACATTGTTTGGTGATGCCTGTGTATCGTTATCCTTTACGACAGGATCTGTCCCCGAGGAGTACCGTGACTACCCTAACGAAGAACCGTATCCGTGCATCGAACCATCAGGCAAGCAACCAACCATTTGATCATATCGATACAATCCCATGTTCTCGCTCCTGCTCTCTTTTACTGCATTAAGACAACGCGATTCAAACTGCTGTGTGCTACGGTAGTTGAACCCATTTCCTCTGCATGACCTGTCATTGCCACAGTAACTAGATGAAACCCACTAGCATGTGTAGGAGTTGATTGAGCCATATGTATGTGTTGTTCCTACCTTGCTATGCCTGCTATGCTTAGAGTCGTGTCAGGTCTGGTTCATCTGGGTGATGGGCTAGAGTGAAATGATTATGTCGGTAATGAGAGTGGTGTGGTGAACACGATTTGGTAAAGGTATCGATGAGAGGCCATGTAGGAGTACATGGTGGGTTGTTTCATTGAAGCCGACCTTAAGCACTGAGATCTGTATGTGTGATTTAAGAATCAGCTACTACCATGCATTGGGCCCGAAACCAATGGACCCTCTCGACTTCTTATTCACCCTAGTTCTCCGTCCAGGAGTTGCAAGTAGTTTCTGGTGTTTGTAGCCTACTGGAGGCCGTGGACAGCGCTGACCGTAGGGGTGGGCTGTGATGCGGTAGGTACGTGGCCGGGTGTACCGAATACCCGTTAGGTATCTCGGGAACCCTGTTCACATCGTTCGGGGCCGTATGGGAAACCTCGGCCGGACTCCCTGCGGATGGAACCTGAATAGGCGATAAACCTGGACTGGAGGCTTAGGTGATTAGGTAGGTCGTGGCCGACACCCACGTTGGGCTTCCGCTTGAAGGTTGCCGAGTACATGTCGTGTAAACGACGGTAAGTGGTGAGAGCGTGTATGAAGAAGTACCCCCTGCAGGGTTAACATGATCTATTCGAATAGCCGCGTCCGCGGTAAAGGACTACTTGGTTGCCTATACAGTTCATAGACAAGTAAATGGAAACTACTAAAAGCCTCAAGATAAGTGTGAGTGCCGAGGATGGCTCCTCCGTAGGAGGACGGAGGTGGATCCTCGGTAGTGTATTGAAGTGGTGAATAGTGGACTCGTGTGCGCAAAACTATTTCAAGTTGAAGTATCGTAGGATAGCCTAGCCAAGAGTCAAAGCTGGCTTGCTGCAATAACTCCACCAACCCTTCTTGATACTATGCATGTATGTAGGATCTGATGTAAGTCTTGCTGAGTACCTTTGTACTCATGTTGCTATAATCTACATTTTTACAGAAGACGCTGCAACCCCTTCTGATGGGTTCTATGTAGACGTTGACATCAACGAGTAGGCTAAAGACCCAGGTGGTGACCCTGAGCTTGTGAAGGACCACATAGTATAGCCAGAGGCTTTCCAAGCCTCTTTTATTTTACTAGTTGTCTGTACTCAGACAAGTTACTTCCGCTGCTGGCTTGTATGATTGTATGACTTGTATGTTGGGTCGTGAGACCCGTACCTTTGTGTGTATGTTATGTATGGCTCACTGAGCCTTAAATAAAGTACTTGTGTCATAGAGTCATGTTGTGATGCTTCGTTGTATTTGCACATATCGAGCATATTGTGTGTATGATTGAAATGCTTGGTATGTGTGGGATCTGACTATCTAGTTGTTTATCTTTAGTAGCCTCTCTTACCGGGAAATGTCTCCTAGTGTTACCGCTGAGCCATGGTAGCTTGCTACTGCTCTGGAACACTTAGGCTGGCCGGCATGTGTCCTTCTTCGTTCCTGTGTCTGTCCCTTCGGGGAAATGTCACGCTTTGAGTACCGGAGTCCTGTTAGCCCGCTACAGCCCGGTTTACCGGAGTCCTGCTAGCCCAGTGCTACAGCCCGGACCCACTTGCTGATGACCGACACGTTCGAAGCTGGGTCATGGATGCCTGTCCCTGTAAGTCTGTGCCACTTTGGGTTTACGACTAGTCATGTCAGCCCGGGCTCTTTATCATATGGATGCTAGCGACACTTTCATATACGTGAGCCAAAAGGCGCAAACGGTCCCGGGAAAAAGGTAAGACGACACCCGTGGGGATACCGTGCGTGAGGCCGCAAAGTGATATGAGGTGTTACCAGCTAGATCGATGTGACATCGAGTCGGGGTCCTGACAGAGGGTGCCCGTCGGGGCAGAGCCCCCTGGTGATATCTTCTTCCCCGGTTTGGGCATCTCCATCTCTGAGTCTTCGGAGGCAGTCGTCTTCTTCCCGCGCGGGGAGGAGGCCTTAGCCTCCCCTTCCCGACTATCCTCCTTAGGGGAGGCAACAATTCCCCCGGTTCGGATGCGTAGCGTGTGAAGTTCGGTTTCTTCGGTCTTCCCCTTGTCTTTCCCTGAGGGCATTCTGCTGAGTACCCGGTCAAGCATCTTGGCCATGGTGGGACCAGGCGAGCCTTCGGGAAGTGTCGCCGGACACCTGATTCTCTCCGCCTTGCTGAGCCATTCCTGGCCATGGATGATTTTCAGAATAAACAATTATGACAAATACAAAACAAGGTGTCCGGTATCAAGTTTACTTACTTGGGTATCTAGGCGATTGCAGCTTAGGCCCGCATCCTCGGTGGTGTCCGGACACTCTACTTTCAGTCCGAAGAATAATTTGCACATCCCTTCGAGCTTCAGGCTGAAGAAGTGCTTAGCAGTCCGCGGACCCTCTGGGTTGAACTCCCACATCCGGAGAGGCCGGCGTTGGCACGGCAACATCCGTCGTATTAGCATCACATGCATTATGCTGACAAGGTTAATGTCCCTCTCAAGAAGCTCTCGGATGCGGCTCTGCAGTACTGGTACATCACCAGCGGACCCCCAATTCCGTCCTATGTCGGTCCCAGACGATAATTGTGACGGAGGGCCCGAGCGAAACTCGGGGGCGGCCACCCACTTTGTGCCTCTGGGAGCCGTGACATAAAACCACCTCCGTTGCCATACATCGGATACTTCTGGGAAAGAACCCTCTGGCCATGGGGCATCAGCGTTCCTGCTTATTATGACACCTCCGCACCCCACGTGTCAGCCCTCGATCATCTTCGGCTTCACATTGAAGGTCTTGAGCCATAAGCCGAAGTGTGGGGTGACATGGAGGAAGGCCTCGCACACTATAATGAACGACGAGATATGGAGGATAGCGCCCGAAGCTAGATCATGGAAATCCAACCCATAATAAAACATGATCCCCCTCACAAAAGGATCGAGAGTGAGGTCCAAGCCACGGAGGAAGTGAGGAACAAACACGACCCACTCATTGGGCTCCGGTGTAGGGATGACCTACCCTGGAGCAGGAAGCCTGTGCTGGATGTCGGCGGTCAGATATCCAACATCCCTAAGCTTTGCAATGTCCTCCTTTTGAATCGAGGAGGCCACCCATCGACCTTGAGGGTTGGATCCGGACATATTGGAGGATCTGGGGTGTTGGAGCTTAGATCTTGGATGTTAGAACTTGAGGTGCGAGAAGGCGTGCGCGAGGTGGAAAAGAGGCATAGGCCTCGGCCCCTTTTATAAAGGGGGTGAATATCAAGAGTCCTTAGGGTGACCTCTTGAGGTTTACCTAACGTCACACGGAGTCATACCAACGGTCGTCATAGGGCTACGCATGCCCTCATTAATGGAAGATCCCGTAAAAATAGGAACACGATCTCTGCTTCGACAGGACGTGCCAATAAAACCGCCTCGCAGCGCGAGTCGAGAAGCACTGGTTCGTGTTGGACCAGGCCACGATGCAAGGGCCCGACATCCGGACACGGTTTGAGTGTTCGATAATTACTTTGGATATTAGGAGAAGGAACCCGCCAGGCAATGCCGAAGACAAGACTACGCGCCGGACTCATCGTCATTGAAGCCTAGTTCAGGGGCTACTTAGGGAGTCCTGGATTAGGGGGTATCCGGACAGCAACTAGGGCTACTTAGGGAGTCCTGGATTAGGGGGTATCCGGACAGCCGGACTATATACATCATCCGGACTATTGAAGCATGAAGATACAAGACTCAAGACTTCGTCCCGTGTCTGGATGGGACTATCCTTGGTGTGGAAGGCAAGCTTGGCGATCCGGATATTGTATTTCCTTCCTTGTAACCAACTCCATGTAAACCCTAGCCCTCTCTGATGTCTATATAAACCGGAGAGGTTGGTCCTTAGAAGGCCGATCACAATTACAATCATACCATCATAGGCTAGCTTCTAGGGTTTAGCCTCTACGATCTCGTAGTAGATATACTCTTGTACTACCCATATCTTCAATATTAATCAAGCAGGAAGTAGGGTTTTACCTCCATCGAGAGGGCCCAAACCTGGGTAAACATTGTGTCCCTTGCTTCCTGTTACCATTAACCTAAGACGCACAGATCGGGACCCCCTACCCGAGATCCGCCGGTTTTGACACCGACAGTGGCAACGGAGCTGGCCCTCTCATGGCAATGCCAAGGCTAACTTTATCTCCACCCGTAACACCGTAGACCCTAGTGGGACTCCTCCTTCAATGATGAGGATCTCATCCACGCTCGACCCAATCAACATCCCCACACCTGTCAAGGAAGAGGATGAGACCTGCCACATCATCGTCCTTCTCAAGAAATCCATCTGCAACATGGACTAGAGGTGGACATAGGATGATGAGCACTGATGCCGCTAGTCATCTCCATGAACAAGCAACCAACGAGAAGCATCAACTCATCCACTGAGAAAGGACATGCCCAGGACGCAAAATCAAGAAGTAATAAGGAGAGTTGATGTTTATTCAATTCACCCTTGGCCTAGGGCTTATTCAACCTCAATTGCTTAAGTAATGAAGAGGTTTTCCCTCAATTTACCAACCTAGATCATGCAGTACATTGCAATCAACACTCATATCAAACTACAAATAGTTGTGTCCCTCAGAAGAACCTACAACTAGTTGTGCGCCTGGACAGCTACCCACCGAAGATAAACTCTAGCACAATCACCATATGCCCCTGCCCACTATAATAACCACCGGTATGGAGGCTAACACACTCTAGCTAAAAGAATCGGCATCACCTCCTCGCAATCCAATTAGTCCATGAGAAGGATTTGTACTGGACGCAAAAGCAAGCAATTAGGAGAGATAAAAAATTATGGAAGAGCACACGGCTCACGGCTTATACAACTTCGTGGGCTCTAACAACCAATGTTTTCTTCCCATGAGAAAACACAAAGCATGGACCTGCATGCAAATCGATAGAAAAAAGATCAAATTTCGGGGACCTAGAGTAAAGGCACTACATTGAAATTAACACCCATGACCACCTGCAACCAGTCATCTAGCTCTCTCTAAAAAACTCTAGAACCTGTCATGAGAGGAGTCATGACAACTACCTAACCTTTATACCAACTCTAGCAGAGTCACCGTATGCCCCCGCCCTCTATGATAACCGCCAATATGAAGGCTAGAGAGGAAAAACCCAGTCTAGCTACAAGAATTGCCATCACATCCTTCCACTCCATAGTTTCTAGAGGGAATGTGCTTTAAAAAGAGAGGTTTAGCCATGAGTAGTGTTCTATAGAATGGGCTCCAGGGAACCCATTGATCAAAATAAGAAAAATTGCAAAAAATATCAATCTTTGCCTAAATTACATATACTTGTTCTGTAATATATAAAATTTGTATCAAATAATATTATTATTTGCAAGCCAAAAAATAAAAAAACTGGCCCAAATAGAACCTAAGGAAAAAACTATTTTAATCTATATGTTTGTCCTTTTTGTGCACATCACATATACACATGTATGTTCATGAAATTTCGTATGTATATAATACACACACGTTCTTACGTGTATTCTTTCTCAGATGTTTTTTTAAGATGTAGAAAATTTATTTTTGCTGATAACAACATCGAGTTCTTTGGAGCCCGGCCACCATATGCACTTTTCGTGCTTGATCCCCCATATTCGAAGGCTGTAGGGCGCTAGCTTTTTTGTGGTGCACTCTAAACACAATTATTGTGGTGACAATCAACTTTCTCGCTCTGCCTTCAGTCTCATCTTTGTTTTCTGTTTTCATGGTGTTGCTGCCCGTACAACTCACACAAGCACAAGTTGATCAAGGTTCCATAGGAAATTGATACGTCTCAGACTTATCTATTATTTTTTTATTGTTAAATGCTATTATATTATCACTTTTGTATGCTTTATATACTATTACATATTATTTTTGACTAACCTATTAATTTCATTCTCACATGGATTATATGTGACACATAGGACGAGATGCATCACGATGAAGTACTTGTCATTTCTTGGTGTTGCAACGTCATATTTGACCACTTTGTAGTCCTCCCAAGTGAATATCTCTATGCATTCAATGGTGGTCATTGAAAAGTTGTTTCTCACGTCCTCCATGTTTCTACTCATTATTATTATGAAAAGTACGAAACAATAACAGATATATTACCCCCCCCCCCCAAAAAAAAGAAGTAGAAGACATACCAAACTATGATTTACATATAATGAAAATGAAAGATCGTTGTATAAATTTGCCAAATGTGACTAACACATTTAAAAAGATATATACCACTATAGTAAAACTTAAAAAAAATAAGAAGAATACATACGTATACAATCAAATTGAATGCAAACTAATTTAGAACATGCCAGAAAGGTATTTGCCTTGTGGCTTAGCCCAAGATTGCATCGGCATGGTATTGCCAAAACAAATCAGATGTGCAACAAAGTAGTAGAAAAATAGCGTTATTTATAATTTACCAAAAAGAAAGAAATATTATAAAACTGTTATACATAATTTGATTGTGGAATAAAGTTGAAACTGTGCATCTATGTGATGGATCAATAGTGATTCTTGCTAATAAAATCATAATTATTATTATGAAGCTAAGTTGAAGTCGTAATTTTGAACATTGATCCACTAAAATTGTCATGTGCAATCATACACTCTTTAATTCCAACTAACTAGTTTTGTGTCAATCAGTTTTGCTCCACTAAAATTGTCATGTGCAATCATACACTCTTTAATTGCAACCTCCTCATTACGCAACAACTACATCACCTTCTCCACTTGGTGGAAACTCACTAACATTGATTAAAAGAAGAATTTTCACTCTTGATGATATCTCATCATCCTCCATTCCCGTTAAGCATATTTAGATGTCAACCCTCACATCAAAGGCGAATGGAAATATATTATTTGTGAGATACTGCACACCGGGAATCATGATGAAGTGCCTGTCAATGCTAAGTACTTTCATATAAATTTTAACAACATTGTTAACCCATGCAACTTAGAATAGACGCTCAAGGCGCCATTGACAAGGTGAATCTCTCATGCTTAATATTTGCACCACAACTAAAAAAGAATTTAGGAATGTTACCAAGTTATTTCCTAAACATGAGCACATGAGGTATACACTACTAGGAAAAGGCCTGCTAGTGGCGCACCTGTTTTGCCTACTAATGGCGCACTACAGGCACTAGTGCAGAACCGGGCTTTAGTGCCAGTTCGTGACGGCCTTTAGTGTCGGTTGGCGAACCGGCACTAAAGATTGGGGACTAACCCCCCCCCCCCCCCTTAGTACCAGTTCGTCACGAACCGGCGCTAAAGTGAAAACACGTGGCACAGGCCAGGCCCGTGTGCATGTAGGACATTAGTACCGGTTGGTAACACCAACCGGTACTAAATGTTTGGGTGTTTTTTTTTTAATTTTTGCTTTAATTTTGTGTTTTCAATTTGGCTTTATTTTCCATTTAATTCTTTTTTGTTTGCTGGTATTTCACGATACTACAAATTGTACATGTTATGCATATATATTAAATAGATTCTCTCGTACGTAGAACCGCATATATATATATATATATATATATATATATATATATATATATATATATAATATCATCGGATGTCTCACGGCCAAAACCATTAACTATTCACCCATATACACATGTATATACATATACAATTTCTACTACATGTTGCCTTGGTGCCTTCGGAGCACGATGACAAGTGGCTCATGGGGGCGGTAGCGGGTAATAGTATTCTCCTTTCGGATTTATGACCCGGTCGAGCAAAAATCTGGCTATTTCCTCTTGAAGTGCTTGTATGCGGTCCGATGGTAGGAGATTATTCCGCACCGATCTGAACTCTTAAGAAGGAGATCAATATGCATGTGTGTTAGTTGTGTGACTAGATATCGATAATGGTGTGAATAGTGTTCTGACAAAAACATACCCAGTCCTATCTATCAGATCTGCTCCTTTCGCACGTCATCATGCGAATGTTCTCGAAGATGTAGTATGCCCACAGATTATTCCCTTTCGCCTGCCTCAGGGCCTTTACGAGAATGGAATTGAATCAGATAATGATTAATCAAGCATAATAATTAATTAATGATATTGAAACAAGAATTAAAGAGATGGTAGCTAGCTAGTACTACTTAATTACTTACCTTGGGTCGATGCCAAAACAATTTTTTTGGCCATTCTCCTGGAGTCACCGCGATGAACTTTGCCCATGCCCTGCCCGCCGGCAAAGAAAATTAATAAAGGGGTTATTAAATAGTACATATCAGGAACTAATAGTTAATAATGATTGAAATTACCTGTTGACTATTCCCTTCACGATGGTGTAGTCTTTATCTTCTTTAGTTAGCGAGTCCAGTAATTCAACTTTTCCTTCCTCAACTTTAATGTCTATCAAGACCCAGTGCCAACTGCATACGCACACATTTGCATGTCTTAATTAAGCGGGCATGTGCATAAAATTAATCAACTACCGTAAACCGTATACACTTAATTATTAACATCTACCTAGCTAGTAAGCAAAAACAGAATTTGTAGTACAAGACAGTGTGACTCATGATTATATAACTAACATTACCATAACAATTCTAATATTTATATAACTAAAAAACAGAAAAATTCCTAACATTTCTATAAATATTTCTATAACTAAAAAACAAAAACATTTATAACATTTCTATAAAACTAACATTTCTAATATTTATATAACTAAAAAACAGAATAATTTCTAACATTTCTATAACTAAAAAACAGAAAAATTTATAACAAACAAACTAATGTGTGTAGTGTGTGTGTGTGTGTAGTACTGTGTGTGTGTGGACATTGGCGGCCGGGGCGAGCTCACCGGCGAGGCGACGACGGGGCGGCGACGAAGGGGCGACGGGACGGGGCGGCGACGACGGGGCGATGGGACAGGGCGGCGACGAGGCAACGGGATGGGGCGGGGCGGCCGGGGCGACGGACGGGGGGGCGACGACGGGGCGGGGCGGGGCGCGGCGACGGGGACGACGGGGACGGGGACGGCCGGGGCGGCGACGTCGACGGGGGCGGCGACGAGGGGCGGGGACGGTCGGGGTCGGCGACGAGGGGCGGGGGCAGCGACGATCGGGGCAGGGCGGCGCGACAGAGGGAGGAAACAGAGGGAAGAACAGAGGGAAACTGAATTTTTTTCAAGTGTTGTATATATAGGATGGACCTTTAGTACCGGTTGGAGCCAACAACCGGTACTAAAGGTCTGTTTTGGCCAGGCCAAGCGGCGGGAAGCGCACCCCCTTTAGTACCGGGTGGTGGCTCCAGCCGGTACTAAAGGCCCCCCTTTAGTATCGGTTGGTGCCACCACCCGATAGTAAAGGTGGTGCGCTCGCGTAGTGCGGTGCGGCAAGTTTAGTCCCACCTCGCTAGTCGAAGGGCTACCGCACTGGTTTATAAGCCCCAGTGCGGTAGCTCTCTCGAGCTCCTCTCCTAAGCAGGCCTACTGGGCCTACCAATTCATTGCTGCCATATGGGCCTACTGGGCCTTTGCGGGCCTGCATCCTGACCCAACAAAAGGTTGAGTTTCTAGTCGTATGCAGGCCGCTTTAGACCAAATTAATACAAGTTCATACATAAAGTTCATACATAAAGTTCATATACAACACTTAATTAAATGCAACATACAAATAACTCTCTAGCTAAAGAATTTAAATGCAACAACAAATGCGATGAAGATCGCAATTAAGGTAACAATTGATCCAACAACATAATGATACCAAGCCACACTATCAATGGCATATTTTCTAATCTTTCTAATCTTCAACCTCATTTTCTCCATCTTGATCTTGTGATCATCGATGACATCGGCAACATGCAACTGTAATTCCATCTTCTCCCCCTCAACTCTTTTCAATTTTTCTTTGAAATACTCGTTTTCTCTTTCAACTAAATTTAACCTCTCGACAATAGGGTCGGTTGGAATTTCCGGTTCACATACCTCCTAGATAAAAATATCTATGTCAAATTGATGGGCATAATTTGTCATAAACACGAAATGCAACAACTAGTTTTAAAAGAGAATATACTACATCCGAATCATAACAAGGACGAGGGCCGACGGGGACGGATATCAAAACCATGGCACTATGTATAACAACCAACGTACGGGTAAGATAATTATACGAGTAACTATATATCCAAATCACATAAACATCAATTTGGTAATGTAAAACATTCATGAACAATAGCTCACCAGAAGGTGGTGCCGGCGACAGGACGGTGCGGGCGATCGACGGTGGTTACGACGGAGATTTAGAAGGCACTAAGTAAACCACACCTACATATGCAAACTAAGTTTTATTTTTGTGCTCAAATTGCATATAAATCAAATACTAGCAAATATAATCATTCCTCCCAAATTAATCACTATACAAAGCATTGCAAGAGCTAATCTAGCAATGAGAGTTGAAAGGACAAAGTTGCTAACCTTTGTGATCATTTGAATGGATCGGGGCCTTCAAATCTTGACAAATTTTGGGCAAAATTTGTGAGGAGCTCTAGGAGAGAGGGGGAAGAACAGAGGAAGTGAGGGGAAAGGGGAAGAACAGAGTGGCTCGGGGGGACGAAGGGTTTATGTACGTCGACCTTTAGTACCGGTTCGCGCCACGAACCGGTACTAAAGGTGCTGGACGGGCCCCAGACTGACAACACCCTGCCACCACCCTCTTTAGTACCGGTTCGTGGCATGAACCGGTACTATAGGTTCGCCACGAACCGGTACTAATGAGAACGGCCGGCTAGCCGTTGGAACCGGCACTAATGGACACATTAGTGCCGTCTCAAAACCCAACCGGCACTAATGTGTCTCATATTAGGTCCTTTTTCTACTAGTGAGGTGCGCCACTAGCACCACGCCATTAGAATTTTTTACTAATGGCGCACCACAGGTGCGTCATTAGTATATACCACGATGCGCCATTAGAATGCCTCCCAGGGGCCATATTTACCCATATGCTCTGGCTTACTAATGGCGCACTAGTTGATGATGCGCCACTAGTGTGCTTTTTGCAGTGTGCCACTAAAGTGCTGAGTGGTGCGCCACTAGTACGAATTTTAGGTATTATTTTTTTTCTTTCCTGATATTTGCACAGGTTACAAAACATATTACTGCACAGAATATAGAGAGCACAACATATAAATAGCAGATTTATCGAATATAATAGAAGATTAGTCTCCGAATACAATTCATCATATTAGTCTCCGAATTTAAAATACCAAACAAAGTTAGAACATTAAAAGTCTCGAGACCGCGAGTAGCGAGTTTGTCTCCACATTACAAGTCGATATCGATCATCTAAACTACCATCACATAGGAGAGAGCTGCGGTCATCATGATGAGCATAATCGCGATGAAACTGGTCTTCATCTGGTTCCTCCAACGCTCCCTCCTCTCTCCCGCTAGATAGCGCGTGTATCTAACTTCCGCCTCCGCCCTAGTGGTGTACCCTTTTGTAACTGTTACCGCTAAAATGGTGAACCTGTCTCCGACACTCCTCCCAATCGTCGTAGACTCCGGGAAACTTACCTTTGTACACGACATACGACGACATCTCTATGCACTAGCCAAACAAAATGTTAGTAGTAATTCACAGACAATACATAAGCAATATATAAGTATGCAACAAAAGGATCGGAAGAGAAAAGCAACACATTAATAACACGATTCATGGTCCTACTAATAAATAGCATCGATTACATATAAGTTGAACGAATGTCCAAACAAAAGAGAGATACAAGTTCATTAAAGTTTAATATTACAACATGAGTCAATCGACATTTCAGAACTACATAGCATCACTACTTTCGACTCGACTCATGGGACCGGAGCATGGATGACGCCACCGTCTTTCGTGATGGTCATGAAATCGCGGGCGTTGTCAGCTTGCATTTGTAGCGTTGTTTCTATCTCACTGTTGGGCGGTTGAGATCTGAGGTAGAACTGCCGCGAGGTACGAAGGACATCTTGATGGATGATTTCCGCAAACTCCGACTGGATGCGAAAGAATTCTTGTCTGATGTCCGCGTCCTGGATTGCCGACAAGCGTGTGGCCAAATCTTTGAGATTGTTTGGTAGCAGAAGGTGATTATGGTCCCGTACGATCGCCCGCATGTGATGGAGGGCGTAGTGGGCATCCTTCTGACCGCCAGCGGCTTCTTGACACAGGGGAACATCGTATTGTGTGTGAACACATGCTTGCCGTACCTACGAACTGGCCTCTTGAAGGTGCCTCCAGATCTGGCGTAGCCGGGGAGGGCATCATCAAGAACTTTCTTGATATTTGTGTAGTCTATCTTCGACTCATGGTCCGGGTCGAAATAAGTGGCCATGGAATATTTTGGGCTTAAGAGGATGAGTGTGCAATGTGTGTCACTGCACAATACACGGAATGTTAGAAAAAAAGAACGATCGAAATCTAAGAAATCATATGTTACGGGGCGGTGAGGGGATGACTTACTCAGGAAAGTAAGGCACGAGGAACTTATCCTTATCTACGTTTGCCAGAATGATGCCTTAGAGGTGTGAACTCGTGACTTGCCGGACCCCAGCGCTGCCCAAGATCTTGGCACGCATGTAGAAGGGGTCGACTATAACGATGTCCGGGGTCTTGTCTCTAATGGTCCGCATCTCCATACTCAGCGGAAACAGCCGAATGAAGGTGTAGTGCAGCGGATGAAGGTTAAACATAGCGAAGATGTCATCAAACCGCAGGACAATCGTACCCCCGATGGAGCTATCCAGAAAGCCCTTTCCCTCTGGCACCTTGGCCACGAAAACCGGATATGCCACATCATTCTGGGAGAGAGGCCACTTCTCCAAAGAAAGAACACTGTCATGCAGACTCCGCATAGCACCGGCCGCAGCATTGAGCAGATTATTCGGTAGCACCGCCCTACCCGCCACATGCACCCTCCTCGAGATATCCTTAGGTGAAGGTGGCCCGTCCTGAGAACGGATCATACTCGGTGTCGGCTGGCTTGCACCGCCCTTGTTATTCTTTCGTTTCCGTCCCTTCTTCTTCATCTGCTGTAATGGGATGGAGTTCTGCTTAGAGACCGCCTTCTTGAGTGTGTTGGGGCTGATAATATTTCACACCTCGGCTATCTGCGACTCGGTGAAGCGGCAGCTGGAGGCCTCTCCTGAGAACTGAACTCCAGACGACGCATGTTGCAATTGGGTTTCTCCGCGCTACCAGCTAGATCGCGGACGTCTTTTTCGGGGTTGGGTTCTTGAGAAGGAGGCTCGAAGAATTCGTCACCGTACCCATGTTCGGCAAAGTACTTATAGACGTTGGTAAATGTACCGTTGTCGTCGTCCAGATCCTGTGCCATATGGATGTCCGGCATGTTCGGTAGCGTTGCGGCGGTCTTGCCATGGCTTGGCGCCGGCACGACTGGCGGTGTTGTCTGTTGGGTGGTGTCCCCCGCCCCCAAATGAATCTGGCTCTTCGGCCAAAGTAGGGGCCAGCTTACGCAGGCGCTGACGGTCAGCACATCATCTTCGTCGGCCCCAGTGGGTCGAATCGGAGGTAACAACTCGTCGCAGCCTGGCAGCACCCGAACCAGTTCAACCCTTTACACGGTGGATGGCATCGGATTACCATGGAACACGGGGTTGCCCGGCTGAACGATTCTGCCCTTGACGACATCGATCAACTCGTCGCCCATGAAGTGCACGAGAGTGCATGGAACGTCGGCGGCGCCCTGCAAAAACATGTAGGGTGTCAGGGATGCCCAGTCAAAGGCAAGGAGATGAAGTCATCGGCCGAGAGGCTTAGTTACCGTGATGGCGTCAAGCTCGGCTAATGTCGACGCACCGCCAACGGCGGGCATGCAACTGACGGAGGGGCCGCTTGCTGCCGATGTGCCGGCCGGCATACACCCGGGTGCATTAAGCTCCAATGGCCGTGCCTGCGCCGGAGACACGAATACCGCCTCCACCGGAGACACCAATGACGCCGCCTACGCGTTGTGCGAGTTGCTGGCCGTGAAGCTGGGAACCGGGGGCGGCCCCTGTTGGCCGCCCGCAATCCACGTCGTCAGACCTTGAATCAATGTAGGCAAAATGGCGGTGAGCGTCGTTCCCAGTTGTTGTTGCACTTGCTCTTGGACAATCTCCGGAATCCGTGCCACTTGTGCCTTGAGTTCTTGAACCTCGCGCGACTGGCTTTCCGGTCTGGTCTTTCTCTCCTTCGCCCACCAGCGTTATAGTATGACGACCATTTTGTGGACAAGCCTTTGCCGGCCACACAACCAGCTAACAACGGCTTACTGAGCTTATCCTTGTTTTTCATTACGTTCAACGCACAATTTAGAGTGATGTCCCAAGGGGAGCTCTGAGACGAGCACGCGCTACTGCTTTAAGTCTTCTGCGGAAGAAATTTGGCTTCATTAATTAGAATGCAACCATATCGAGCTAATTACGCGGGAGTGTATTCCTTACCAGAACACGCTCAAGCTCCTTGGTCTTCGGATCCGTGGTAAGCTCCTTTGTTACCGGGTCCTCCTTGTACCGGGCCCTGACATAGTTCCTGGTCTGCTTGTCACGGTATTTCTCGGAGCGGGGTGGCAGGCCTTGCTCGGCACGCTCCTCGTCCTCCTTGTCCCATATAGGCTCCGCCACTCTGTAACCGTCGGGACTGAGTTGGTGGACCCCTAAGTTCAACTCCCGCATTTCTTTCCCCCACTGACTTGATTCCACGGTTGCGCTGCTCTCGCACTTGATCTTGAACTCCTTGTAGTCATCTTCGCTGATCAAAGGATTTTTCACCTTGATCTTCTCATAACTATCACCTTTGTCAATCATTCTCTTCACCGCGCTTCTCCAAGTAGACAGGGTCATGCTCATCCTCGTGAGGGTGGCACTGTTTACTTTATTCCCTGAGAGGCGTGTGTTTGCAAAGTCAGCGGGGAACTTGTATCGTTCGTGCAGCTTCGTGAAGAGGAGGCTGCGCAAATTCCCTCGGTCCTTATGCCTTAGGTTCTCGGTGTTGATTGAGACGGTGCTCCGGATAATGCACCCGAGCTGAACCGAGTACCCCTTGACTAATTCTTTCGGCGCCGTTGGATGCCCGTTCGAGTTCACTTCAGTAAATTCGTCCTTGACGGTGCCGAGCACGTTCGGGCGCCGGTCCTTCCGTTGCCTCTTCGGCAGGCTGCCATCTGTGCGTGCGCTGCCATCATCAGTGGTGGCATCCTCGGCGGCACCATCAGTGGTGTCATCCCAGAGGCCACTAGGGGTTGTGTAGTCAGGATCGGTGTCTTCCGCGGCGTACTCATATCGGTGAGGTTCTTCCTCCATCTCCTGGGACAGCTCCCAGAATTGCTTGCCCGAACCGTCGGCCTCATCGTTGTGGGCCATGTTTCGCTCTAAATAGGAAAAAAGTTTGGCCAAAAAGTTGGTTTTCGTCAAGGAACAAGATCATGGTCTCATAATTTAGGGTTTGTCGACACTGAGGCATCCTAAAAGCTAAGCTTTTATCATTTAGGGTTTGTCGACGCCGAGGCACCCTAAAAGCCTAAGCTTTCATCATTTAGGTTTTTATCGACACCGAGGCACCCTAAAAGCCAAGGTTTTATAATTTAGGATTTGTCGACGCTGAGGCACCCTAAATGCTAAGTTAAGTTTTCATCATTTAGGGTTTATCGATGCCGAGGCACCCCAGGTTGACTGATATATATGAGTATCTTCTAATAATATACCCTATCAAGAAAAGGGAAGGAGAATTCTAAGTTGGGCCTAATCACTTGGCTCTATTGCTACCTATGGTTTAATGCAGCAAGAATAAAGGGACAGTTGATCCTACTTAATTAAGTAATAAGATAACCCGGCCCATGCATTAGTCGCAAGTACCCCATATGTCCTATTTTTAGCAAAGTCATGCTAAAATTCACGGAAAATTTCAGCATGACCTTTGCTGAAAATAGGACATATGGAGTACCCAAATTTGTTGGAACGGAAGTTAATCGACATTTCGGCAAACTCAAGGGCCTCTCGGGGTACAGCAGCAGCATCACAAGTTGACAAAATTCCAAAGTAGTACAACAGCAGCATCACAAGTAGTACCAATGAACATATAGTCCAGCACATTCTGAATTTCGATAAATGACAGCAAGTTAACTCATGCTGACAGCAACAAACTTATAACATAAATGAAATACTGCCACCACACCCAGTTCTCTCACACCACACCAGCTACATCAACGACATCTAACAATCATCATCTAAAATGACTGTAAAAATCATCCACATTCACCAACCCAAACCGGTGGAGATACAGCAAACCAGAACATAGCCTCTTAAATTATTTGTTATAAGGTTGTGATTCCATGATGTTATAAGGTACCCGTTTTGATCAGAAGCAGCAATTGCCACAAAATAATTGCACACACATATTCCAACAAGCACTTCAAAACAGTAGAATATTTACTAGCTGTGTTTGCCAAACTGCAACTATGTGATAGTGAACAACAGAAGAGGTGTTGCTGCTCAGGGCTTCAATTTGAAATACTACTGGAAGATAACTAACTAAAAATATGTGGAAGTGGAGCATTACTACTCTACAGAAAGATAACGCAATGTAACAAAAGTGTAACTCTATCTATCTACAATGAGTGGAAATGGCCAAGCCTAAACAACTTACTACTTAACCAATTCTCAGGTAGGCCATACACAACACGGTGGCTCATAACGCACCAACCATTCAGATAACAAGAGCAGTTCAGCACCCCTGATACAGTGCTCCAGCTACCAAACCAAACAAGTAAATCAATTACCACACCAGCAGCACCATACAGTCAGTCCCGTGACCGTCACCATAGATGTCACTATGATAGAGCATTTGAAGGGAAAATCACATGTTAGGCAGGCATAGTGATATGGGGCACATTCAGATGCATACTAGTACATCATGCGCATAGAAATGGTGCTCTAACCGGCGCAAGCACATCAACAACAATGTGTGTGGGGGCGGCAAGGCGCAGTCATCGCTAAAATGATGGACAATTGAACCAACCTACAACAATTTCAGACTACAGTTGCCGATAATTACCAACTCCTGACAGTTTCAGACTACATCAGTTCCAGTTAACTGTTTTTTAGACTACAACAATTTCAGTGAACTTTTCCTCGGATTATAACATGTGATGCATAGACATTAAACTTTTGTAGGGAAAAAATAATTACTGAATGTGGGCGGTCCCAGCCACCAACAAATGTGGCCACTGCCATATCATTCAAGATATGATCCATACATCCTATGGAATGTTACATGTCTGTCTTGGATAGGATGCAGGTGTACATGGATCCAAAGGATGCAGATGTACATGCTAACCCTAGGTCGCC
This sequence comes from Triticum aestivum, assembly GCF_018294505.1. NCBI lineage: Eukaryota > Viridiplantae > Streptophyta > Magnoliopsida > Poales > Poaceae > Triticum > Triticum aestivum. The sequence goes on from NC_057813.1 coordinate 729,801,374, forward strand.
GCCCCGTGGGGGCATGGGGATGAGCAGGGGAGAGAGAGGGAGGGAGGGAGAGAGACTAACCAGGCCGCGCGGGGAGGCTTGCACCGCCGTCGAGGAGTGCGTCCGAGGAGGCTAGCCGCCGTCGAGGGGCAGCTCCAACGAGAGAGATTTGGGGGCGGCGGCGGTCTGGTGGGGGTCGGGGGTGTTGGGGCAATGGGGGTCGGCGTCGGGGGCGGTGGGGCGACGGGCAGGGAAACGCCGGGGCGTTGGGGGCGGTGGTGGTCGGCTGCGGCGGGGGCAGCGAGCACGGCCGGGGACGGCGAGCACGGGGGTGGCGCAGGTGAGGTGAGGAAGTGGGGGTGAGGTGAGGCAGAGAGAAATGTGAGATTGGGGATTTTAGTGGGGGGAGGGTTAGCAATGGTGCACCCCCATGCGGTGCGCCATTAGTAATGTTTTTTTGATAGCAATGGCGCATCCCCACGCGGTGCGCCATTAGAAATCGTTTTTTAGCAATGGCGCATCCAAAAGGGGTGCGCCATTAGTAATCTTTTTTTTGGATAGAAATGGCGCACCCCAGATAGGTGCGCCATTGGTAATGTTTTTTTGGATAGCAATGGCGCTCGGGGGGGGGGGGTGCGCTCGGCCAATTCTGCGGGGGAACCGGCCGAGGAGACAGGGGAGGGTGTGGGGGGTCGGCGGCGGCAGTGGAGCGGGGAAGGGGGCGGGTGGTCGTAGGCGACGACGGAGCGGGGAGGGTGCGAGGGGTCGGCGGCGGCGGTGGAGCGGGGGAGGGTGCGGGGGGGTCGTCGTCGGCGGTGGAGCGGGGGAGGGTGAGGGGGGTGCTCGGCGGTGGTGGAGCGGACCAGGGAGGGTGCGGGGGGTCGTCGGCGGCGGTGGAGCGGGGGAGGGTGCGGTGGGTGCTCGGCGGCGGTGGAGCTGGGGAGGGTGCGGGGGGTCGGCGGCGGCGGTGGAGCGGGGGGTGCTCGGCGGCGAGGGGGATCTGGCGAGGGGGGATAGCGATCGAGATGGAGGGGGATCGAGATCGAGTGTCCTCATGAATATTCAATACTTTTTCATATTGAATATGAAAAAATATAATCAAATTTTAAAAAATATTCATGAATTCAAAAAGTGCCCATGAAATTTAAAAATATTCATGAGTTCAAAAAATATTAACAAATTCAATACTTTTTGTGAGTTAGAAATTCAATACCATAATAAACATAAATAAATATTCATGAGGACACTAGAACAGGAGAAATATCATTTCAATATGTCTAAATAAAATCGAGAAATGAAGGCTACAATTTAAATACAATCGATCTTAGCTAGCTATCTGTTCACAATCTTCTTGCCCTTATTTTTCATAAATGGAGTTCTTCTCTTGAACGGACGTCCTTTAGGTAGGGTGGTCCTGCTTCTTCTTGTGGTGTATGCTGGTACTTCATCATCGTCGTCATGTTCCATCTTCGGGTGGACGTACTTGTCGAAGTCTTGCTCATTGGCGACTCCATCCATTCCGATGATCTTCCTTTTGCCTCTCCTCACGACAACACGACCGGGCTTTGACGGGTCGGTAATGAAGAAGCATTGGTCCACTTGGGAAGCCACAACCCATGGCTCATTTTTCGTGGTGACGTTTGCGCCCACGGTCTTGGATTTGGCTTTGGGTATGACCATGGTGGTGAAATACCGGTCTTCGTTTATGACGCTCTTGGCCCATCTGACACGGAACATCGGGACCTTCTCTCCAGCGTAGCTCAGCTCCGAGATCTCCATGATCCCTTCGTAGTATCTGTCCTTGTCGTTACCGGTGTAGGATTCCATCGTTACCCCGGAGTTCTGATAACCATCGCTTCATGTCCTTTCCCTCGGTGTAGAATGTGTAGCCGTTGATATTGTACGCCTCATACGTCATCAGGTTGTGCTCGGCTCCCTGTGACAAGGCGAATATGAGTTGTTCTTCCGCGGAAGAATCCTTATGTAAAGGGTACGACAGAAGCTTCAGCTTGAACCAATGCGTGAAACATGAGTTGTGCTCTTTGATTATATCTCCGTCCGTCCTCTGTAGGCCTCGGTTATTGTACGTCTTCTCAATAAAGGTTTTGTGTTGTACCACCCAAGGATCGACCACGTCTATGTGTTGTAGCGCGACTAGGTTTGCTCTTTCAAAGTTGGCGAGTCGACCCTCGAAGTCGACATGCATTTTGCGGCGACGCTCATGGTGACCCCATCCAGCGAGCCTGCCGAGGTGCCTATTGACGGGCAGACCAACGGGGTTCTCGATGCCTAGATAATTCGTGCAGTAGGAGATGCACTCCTCGGTCAGAAAGCCCCTAGCTATGCTTCCCTCTGGACGTGACATGTTGCTAACGTATCCTTTGATGACACCATTCATCCTTTCAAACGGCATCATGCTGTGCAGGAACGTCGGCCCGAGTTGGATGATATCCTCCATGATATGGACCAGCAGATGCACCATAACATCGAAGAATGCAGGCGGGAAGTACATCTCAAGCTCGCATAGTATCACCACGATCTCTTCCTGTAGCCTTCTGAGTTGCCTCACGCCAACCGACTTCTGAGAGATGACGTCGAAAAAGTTGCATAGGCCAAATAGCGTTTCACGGACGTGCGCGTCCATGATCCCACGGATTGCAACTGGAAGTATCTGCGTCATTAACACGTGACAGTCGTGAGACTTCATCCTGCTAAACTTCTGCTTCGCTGTGTCTAGGTATCTGCTTATCTTCCCCACGTAACCGTAAGGAAGTTTTACTCCTCTGAGGCAGGTGAAAAACTAATCGATCTCCTCCTGATTTAGAGTGACGCACGCGGGAGGGAAGTCATTTCCGGTCTTCTTGGACTTTTTGTCTTTGCGACGACTTTCCGTGTCCTGCTTCGCCTCATCATCATCATCATTAGCGTGAAGCTCCTCCCTGATGCCCATTGATTTCAAGTCTGCCCTTGCTTTCGGCCCATCTTTGGTCCTCTCTGGCATGTTGAGCAGGGTACCAAGAAGAATGTCGCACACATTCTTCGTGATATGCATGACATCAAGGCTGTGAGGCACACGGTGGATCTTCCATACCTTCAGCAGCGGCTCTGGCGCCTTTCGCTTCTTCCCTAGCTCTGGCGCCTTTTGCTTCTTTCCCGGCAGTGGGCAATGCTACGTCCTGAGCTTGCGTTGGTTTTCCTTGAAGAGGAGAGGGTGATGCAGCAAGTGTAGCGTAAGTATTTCCCTCAGTTTTGAGAACCAATGTATCAATCCAGTAGGAGGTTCCTCAAAAGTCCCACGCACCTACACAAACAAACTGAGAACTCGCAACCAGCGCAATAAAGGGGTTGTCAATCCCTTCACGGCCAGTTGCGAAAGTGAGATCTAATAAAGATAGTATGATAAGATAAATATATTTTTGGTATTTTATAATATAGATGCAAAAAGTAAAGATGCAAATAAAAGTAGAATGAAAGCAAATATGATAAGAGATAGACCCGGGGGCCATAGGTTTCACTAGTGGCTTCTCTCAAGATAGCATAAGTATTACGGTGGGTGAGCAAATTACTGTTGAGCAATTGATAGAAAAGCGCATAGTTATGAGATTATCTAGGTATGATCATGTATATAGGCATCACGTGCATAACAAGTAGACCGACTCCTGCCTGCATCTACTACTATTACTCCACACATCGACCGACTCTTGCCTGCATCTAGTGTATTAAGTTCATAAGAACAGAGCAACACATTAAGCAAGATGACATGATGTAGAGGGATAAAGTCATGCAATATGATATAGACCCCATCTTGTTATCCTCGATGGCAACAATACAATACGTGCCTTGCAACCCTTTCTGTCACTGAGTAAGGACACCGCAAGATTGAACCCAAAGCTAAGCACTTCTCCCATGGCAAGAAACACCAATCTAGTAGGCCAAACTAAACTGCTAAATTCGAAGAGACTTGCAAAGATAACTCAATCATACATAAAAGAATTCAGAGAAGATTCAAATATTATTCATAGATAAACTTGATCATAAACCCACAATTCATCGGATCTCGACAAACACGCCGCAAAAAGAGTTTACATCGAATAGATCTCCACAAGAGAGGGGGAGAACATTGTATTGAGATCCGAAAAGAGAGAAGAAGCCATCTAGCTAATAACTATGGACCCCTAGATCTGTGGTAAACTACTCACAACTCATCGGAGGGGCAAGGATGTTGATGTAGAGGCCCTCCGTGGTTGATTCCCCCTCCGGCAGAGTGCCGGCGAAGGCTCCAAGATGGGATATCGCGGATACAGAAGGTTATGGCGGTGGAAATTGTGTTTCGTGGTGCCCCTGGATGTTTTCGGGGTACGTAGGTATATATAGGAGGAAGAAGTACGTCGGTGGCCGCCCGAGGGGCCCATGAGACAGGGGGCGCACCCTACAGGGGGGGGGCTCCTATCTCGTGGGGGCCTCGGCTGCTTCTTGACTTGCACTCCAAGTCCTCTAGATCACGTTCGTTCCAAAAATCACGCTTCCGAAGGTTTCATTCCATTTGGACTCCGTTTGATATTCCTTTTCTTCGAAATACTGAAATAGGCAAAAAAAACAGCAATATGGGCTGGGCCTCCGGTTAGTAGGTTAGTCCGAAAAATGATATAAATGTGTAAAATAAAGCCCATAAACATCGAAAAGGGGTAATATAATAGCATGGAACAATCAAAAATTATAGATACGTTGGAGACGTATCAGGCAATCTTTCCAATTTTTCAACAGCTCGTCTATTTCCTCGCCGCTCCTCGTACTAGGGCGTCTTCGGGGTTCGGTTTCACCATCGAACAGATCCTTGCGTTTCCTCCATGAGTCATCGTCGCGAAGCCACCTTCGATGTCCCATGAACATGGTTTTCGAAGACCCGGGATCTCTATCTAGCTGGCGATACGTTGTGTCATCCATGCACCTGACGCATCCAGAAAATTCGTGGACCACCTGCCCCGCGACATATCCGTAACCGAGATAGTCCTGCACCGTCGTGAGCACTGTGGCTCTCATAGGGAAATATTCTTTCTCTGCGGCGTCCCACGTATTGGCTGGCGTTTTCCACAACGTGTCTAGCTCCTCTTTCAGCAGCCCCAGATACAGATTGATTACGTTCCCTGGTTGTTTTGGCCCTTCAATTAGCATACTCATGTGAATGTACTTCCTCTTCATGCACAACTAGGGGGGAAGGTTGTATATCCACACAAAGACAGGCTAGGTGCTATGTGTGCTTCTCTGGTTGCCAAACGGATTGACTCCATCGATGCTCGCGCCCAGCACGATGTTCCTTGGATCCTTCCCAAATTTTGGGTGTTCGAAGTTCAACACTTGCCACTGGCTCCCATCCTTAGGGTGACTCAGCATCTTGTCTTTTTTATTTATCTCCGGATCATTTGCGTCATCTTCTCGCTTCTTCTCCTCCCTATCCGCGTGCCAACGCAGGAGCTTTGCTACCTTAGGGTCCGCGAAATACCGCTGCAGACGAGGAGTGATCGGGAAGTACCACACCACTTTTCGAGGAGCTTTCTTCCTCTTATTGTATCGAATGACGTCGCACACCGGACATATGGTAGACTCCGCGTGCTCGTCCTGATAAATGATGCAATTGTTCATCGACACATGGTATTTCACGTGCGGTAAATCCAGAGGACACACGATTTTCTTCGCCTCCTCGAAACTGGTCGGGCACTTGTTCCCCTTGGGAAGACGTTCGTCCCAGAATGACATGTTTCGTCGAAGCATGCGTCGGTCATTTTGTGTTTTACCTTCATCTCCAGAGCCATGAGCGTTACTTGCAGGCGGGTATCCTCAGGCCTGCATCCTTCATACGATGGAGTAACCGTGTCTATCTCCAGTTGATCCAGCTTGGCTTTCTCTCGGGCGGCAGCTCTTGCGTTATCTGTCTGCTTGAGAAGCAGCTCTTGAATATGAGGGTCCTGCACCCAGCCCATCGATGGTCCATCGTCGTCTGCTCCGGCATCTTCATCTTCATGATCATGCCCTTCGTATGCTCCGCATCTTCCTCATCATCATGTCTGGCATCTTCTACATGATGACTGTGTATTGCATCTACTTCATGATCATGTCCTGGAGATTCTTCGTCTTCTCGCCCGCCCTCGTCATGGTTGTCTTGCTGCCCTTCCTCATTTCTTGCCCGGCCCCCATGGACGACTTCATAATCATCTTCATCACCTTGCCACCGATAGCCATCCATGAAACCACGCAAGAGCAGGTGGTCCCGCACCTGTACGGAATCCGGGTCCATAAGACTCCTCAGCTTGCATCTTCGACACACACATCTTATCTCCGTCTCGTTCTTTTGAAGCATCTCGGCCTTCATGGAGCTCAAAAACCTATTCACGATGCCTTCGGTCATCGTGCGGACCATGGTCGGCTGCGGGGTAGAGCAAAACGATATTTTAGAACCAAGAAAAAATTTGGCATGACTTTGCCTAAAAATAGGACCAAAAAGAATGCATAGTGCCAAATTTCTCGCCGAAACGGAAATGAATCAACATTCCGGCAAAATATTGGCAACTACCGCATTTCAAATAACAGTACCTGCAAACACAAACATATATGCAACACCACAAACATAGATCTAGCTAGGCCATAAAAAGTGCATGTGCACGTTGTTGGAGGGAGAAAAAAGTAGATCTACAACATAAAGAAAGTTTTCCCCTTACTTACCTATCAAAAAGGTAATTTAACCACTTAATTTGAATGAATCTATGGTGCAAATGAGGTGAGGAGGAGGAGGCAGTCGAGACAAGCTTGGAGGAGGAGGTGGAGAGAATGAAGTGGGGAAAGTAAGTGTGTAGGTGGCTGTCCAAAATATCTAGCTGGTCCCAGGTTACTAATGGCGCCCCACATACAAATGCGCCATTAGTAAACCTGGTTACTAATGACGCACCAGCTGGCGGTGCGCCATTAGTAGTTTTAACTAGTAATGGCGCACTGGGTGACTTGTGCGCCATTACTAATTTTAACTAGTAATGGCGCACTCTGCCCTGGTGCGCCATTAGTATTTTTGGAAAAATAAAAAAAATTGCTAGTAGTGGCGCACCGTGGGTGTGGTGCGTCATTAGTGTCTATCACACTAATGGCGCACCAACACATGGTGCGCCACTGCTATATAGTAGTGGCGCACCACTTGTCTGGTGCGTCATTAGTGTTCATATCATCTATAGCCCTTTTCCTAGTAGTGATATGATCTTCTTGAACAAACATATAACAATAAATGTAATGTGAAAAAATACATTCAATGCATCTAATAAAATATGAGTAAGCAATTGTGACAATCACTATAATAACTATTGTAACATTCCAACTGTTGGTATGCTTTGATTTGCTAATTGTATAGAACTCGAAGTGTGCATCTATGTGATGCAGTATTATTGATCTTTGCTAATTAACTGATAAGGTACATTCTGAAATAAATAAAGGGCCTATTTTGACCAAAGAGAAAATAATTTTGCGTGCAAACACTTTCATTTCAATTATGTCCTTAGGTGAAACGATGCACTCTTTCATCGCCACAGCTTCGTCTATAATTGCAACACCTCCTCCAATGGATGAAAACTCACTAACTTTGTTTAAAGAAATCATTAGTCCTAGTTCATAATGTCTCGACATATTGGCTAGTTAAGCGGATCGATGTAGATGTCGCCACTTACATCAAATTTAATTCCAAATGTCTTATTTGTGAGATACTGGACAACATGTATCATGATTGAATACTTCTCACTGGCAGGTGTTGCCACATGAACTTTAACATCATTCAACTTAAACTCTCTAGCTGCTTAATGGTGGCCGTTGACAAAGTTACTCTGTCATGATCCACGTGTGTACTACAATTACAAGAGAATTAAGTGATCTTGCACATTTTAAGCAAACATGAAGCATACAATGTATAGTATATTTTTGAACCAATAGATGATAAAAAAAAGTTCCATGTATACGTTTACATTCTATCCATATTATTATTAATTGTAGGAAAGTATAACTTATATATTGAAATCCCCAAAAACCAAATATACAAACTATGATTTTGATATAATCGGAAACCAAATGCATTATGTAACGCAACCTTAGAACTTGTGAAACAAATATGTTAACTTGTCAGGTTGTAGCTATGCATTGCATCACCCTGGTAATTATACGAGAAGCCAGAAGTGTACAAGGAAGTAGCAAGAAGATCACTTAGATATATCATTTAATGAAAATAAGAGAAATATTATAAATATTTCGTACTTGATTTGTTGCTGTACAAAGTTGAAAGTGTGCATCTACATGATGTATTAGTATCAATCCTATTTAATTAACTCACAAGAGCTGTCCTGGAGCTAAATTGAAGGTCCTACTTTGAACAAATAGATCGTTCCACTGAAATTGTCTAGTAGAATGATATACACTTCCATTGCAACATCCTCAATGACCAGAAACTACCTCCTCCACTAGGTGGAGACTCACTAACTTAGTTAAAAAATCATTTGTTCCTCTTGCATAACATCACACATCCTTCACTCTTGTTAAGTGCCTGTAGATGTAGCCACTAAGATAAAACAATATGAAATGCAACTAGACAACAAACATAAACATAAAGTACATCTCGTTGACAATTGTTACCACATCATCTTTGACAACATTGTTAACACGGCCAACTTATAATATCTAGCCACTCAATGGTAGCTAGGTGACTCTCTCATGATCCGTGTGTGCACTACAATTGAAGGATAATTTAGCAAAATCTTGCAAATTTATTTTGTAAATACGAAGCATGTAACTGACAATTATGCCATTTTGGCCGAACCCAGGTATTTTTGATTTTATTAAGTACCTATGTGATGTATAATAATAAAAAGTAAATAGCAAACTCGCTTTTTCTGCTTTGTGTTCTTGGTTGTTGCCTTTTTATCACATCCTATATTGTGGACCAAATGGATGATGAAAACTGATGTGATGTGTATGTGGACGATGCCATTAATTTCTATGATATAGGTAGGTAAATGTATGAGCTGTGTTGTTATGTGCCTGTGTGAGTTGTATGGAAATCAGTGCCACGGAAAACAGAAAACAGAGATGACATTGAAGGGACGTAGGGAAAGTTGAGTCGCACCACAGAAATTGTGTTTGAATTGCACCCCAAAATAGCTACCGCCCTACAACCTTTGAATATATGTAACTTGACAATGTTTTCAGCGAAAATACATTTTATACATCTCAAAAGAAATATCTGAGAAAGCATGCACGTAAGAAAATACGAAGTATATATGTATGAAATTTCATGAACATGCATGTTTAGTGATCTACACAAAAAGACAAATATATGGTTTTAAATAGTTTTTTCCTTTGTTGTGTTTAGGTCAGATTTTTTGTGGCATGAAAATAATCATATTATTTAATAAGAATTTACTCATAGTCTAAGCACAAGTATAGGTATTTTAGGAAAACATTGATATTTTTTGGATCTTTTTTTAAATGTGGTCCCTGGAAGCCGTCCTATAGAACAAAAGTCCCGCCTTAACCGCTCTTTTTGAAGCATGTACCCACTAGAAATTATGGAGTAGAAGGATGTGCTGGCAGTTATGGTAGCTAGAGGGCGTTTTTTACTCTCTAGCTTTCATATTGGCAATTATTATATAGGGCGGGGGCATACGGTGACTCTGCTAGAGTTCGAATAAAGTTTAGGTAGTTGTCATGTCTCCTCTCACGACAGGTTCTTGTGTTTACCAGAGAGAGAGAGAGAGAGAGAGAGAGAGAGAGAGAGAGAGAGAGAGAGAGAGAGAGAGAGAGAGAGAGAGAGAGAGAGAGAGAGAGAGAGAGAGAGAGAGAGAGAGAGAGAGAGAGAGAGAGAGAGAGAGAGAGAGAGAGAGAGAGAGAGAGAGAGAGAGAGAGAGAGAGAGAGAGAGAGAGAGAGAGAGAGAGAGAGATAGAGACCACTAGTTGCAGGTTGTTATGAGTGTTCATTTTATTGTACAGCCTTGATTCTAGGTCCTTGAAAATTGAGCTTTTTTGAATTGAAATGCATGAAGGCGCATGCTTTGTATTTTCTTGTGGGAAAAAAGCCATCGTTGTTGAAGCCCATGAATTTGTATTAGCCCTGAACCGTGTGCTCTTCCTACAAATTTTATCTCTCCTGATTGCTTGATTTGGCGTCCTGTACAGCTCCTTCCCGGGGACTAATTGTTTAGAAAGAAATTGATTTATCGGTAATTGACAGCTTGTTTCCATGCATTTGATTCTCATGATTCATGAGGCTTGCCTTTATTATTTTTTCTAAAACAAGAGCTCTCTTTAAATAAACAATGTTCCATTTTGCATTTGTGCCAGAAGTCCTTAGCTGTTTTCCTCCCAAAATTTGAGTCCTTATCTATACTATCAAGACTTGCCATTTTGATTCAATTGACTAACTTTATGTAAACAGCTAAACACACCGTATTGCCTCCACCAAAATCCATCACATCAGAGCCTAAGAAGCAACTGCGCGGCAGTGTAGTAATCTGTATACACCCGACCGATGATAACACCGATTCCATGCTGGAGAAGGAACCTAATACATGGCAAGCCATGGTAGACTGCAACTCTTGGTGTCTTGCATGTTTGCATGCACGTAATCATGCTCGGTTTGATTTCATGTTGTTAAAGTGCCATTCACATTTAACCAATTTATAAGATGTATTTTTTTCCTTGATAATATGTAATACACACTTTGGTATACCTTGTTTTCTGGAAATTTCTTTATATTTGTAATGCTTTCCTACTCTCAGTAATGACTCTCACCTCGTCATCCGCCATCTCCTGGCTATAAGAGCATGGTTAATAATATAGACATCGGATGGCTATATTGAACCACCATGTTATCTATAGCCACTAGGTGCGGCCTCCAAATCACCTCGCTTGTTCAATGTATCATCTCTTAGTTTATACTATCTCACATGATGCAGTAATTCCAGATAATTGAAAATTAATGATGGATTTGAGATACCGATCATACTCCTTCAACGTACCAAATCAATTTGGTGAGAATTGAGATGAGGGTATTAATTTGAGATATCATCTCGAGGACCCTCTTTTGGGATACAAATGATATCATCTATAGCTGGAACATCCGGTGAGAAAACAACAAAACGAAAACCAAGAAAGTAGACTGGGTCATATATGCACCAGGCCACGAACAAATATATTGACATTTGACAATGGAATGGAAACAAAAGTAGGAAGCTTCATGGACGAGAATGAAGACAAATAAAGGCACTAAACTACAGACATCTGTCTCCTAGACAATATATATTTCTTTCTCTTCTTTGTACTCGATATATCTTTCTTTCACTCTCTTCTTTGTAAACAAGAGATTCAACGGTGCCATTCAATCACAAGTATACGAGTGCACACCCTCTCCTGGCCCGGTTAAAGCAAGTAAAAAGACACTCTCTATATCTCCATTCAACAGAAAAAACCAAGAGCATCTCCTTCGTAATTCAGAGCATTTGGTGGGAAAACGACAAAATAAAAGATATAAAACTGGAACAGAGCCGTGGTTTTTCTCTCCTCTCATCGATGGAACCATGGCACAACGTAAATAATGTATCTGCAGAAATTATGGAGTAGAAAGTACTGCATCCTCCAGCCCTCTCACCACTGCAGTCCTTTTCCTCTCCAATCCACATTGCACTATTCTTCCTGCCGCGAGGAAGCCATTGTAGGAGGTGAATAATTCAGGGATCTAAGAGAGGTTTTGGGTTGTGCTCTTAGATTGTAGCGGGGTTTGTGTTGGTTAGCTCCCGTTGTTTTTAATTAGTGTGTTCTTGATGGTGTTTGCTTTGCCAGGTCGGAAGAATTTCGGAAAACATGGTCACGATGGGTGGGGACCAAAGACAGAGGACGATGGGTCCCGCGGAGGACAAGTTCCCCGAGGGGTTGCGCGTGATTACCGTGGCGACGACTGCGCATGCCTTAAGGTACTCAAGGCTGTCCTGCGCTGCTTCAAATACAACGATGAGTCTCTCTTGATCCCTCCATAATCGGAGCCATAGTCCATTACAATCGGAGCCATGTGATCGTTTTCTCTAAGTGATGAATAATGCCTGTTGCTGTACAGCAACGGCAGTGATGGACGGGAAGACGGCGTTGAAGATACTCAGAGCGGGGGAAGCAGGAGTTCGACCTGGTGATCACGGACGTGCGCATGCCAGGCATGGACGGCTTCAAGCTCCTCGTGATGGATCTGACCTTCATCACTACACTACTCTCACTGCTCGAACCAAAATCTTATTTTTCATTCTAATTAACACGCATGAGCTGATAATACTTTTAGAGAACGTTTTTTTAGCTCGACCTACGTGGTACCCACTATCTCAGCCATCCATTCTAGTTTCTTATTCATGTGGATGTGTACAGCAGTGCAAAAATCAGCAGCAAGCGTCAGACGCTCAGATCTTAATCCTCTGGCGCGATCCTCTTTTGAAAAATATCCTGTGGAGCTTAGGCTCATGGACACCCTCTTATCCAGCCATCCAATTCCGCATCGCGATTCGTGCAAGTACTTTTCTTTTTTTTTTGTTTCTCCCATATAGCTTAACATATGAACTTCAAACTTTTCAGCACAACAAACATTCTTACAAGAATGTGGGAAAAAACATACAGATTTTTTCGCGCATCATAAATACTAAAAATAAGATTTCTTTTAATTAAAAAAATCTTATTTTCGATATTTTTCTTGGACAAATTTTTTTAAAAAATTATCCCATATTGTTCGAAGAATGTTTCGTTGTCCTAGAAAGTTTCAAGTTCATTTGTTGTTTTGTTTTGAAGAAACAAAAAAGAGAAAGTTTTCATGTAGTAAGTTAGTTGTGTAGCATGGATCTCAAAGCAACATGAGATGGTAAGGATAGGAGGTGTCCAGCAGCCCGTGCGCACCACCTGCCATCAGCCGCAGCTGCAACTCGTCCCGCTTGCTCCACTTCCGCGCATGAGCTGCTTCGTGCACAAGCTTTGGCCGATGCCAAGCGAGCTCCCCGGCCTTAGCTCTCTGCTCTTCGCCTACGAACCCCAAGTGTGGATAGCTTCCTCCTCCGGCCACATCAGCGCATGTTTCCTTCATAGACGACCACTACCCTCTTGTCCCTCTCCCTATGACGACAGGATCTTCACCACCCGACCCTCACCTCGTACCTCCACCAACAAGGCAGTACGGCGGGGACTCTCTAGCGACTACCGGAATGCCAAGTGCAAGACGACCTCAGACATATAAGGAAAGTGTACAACTACCGTCGCCAAGACCGAGACTCCTAAGTACTCGTCGGATCGCCAAATTTGTGTATCGACGCGGTGTGCTTTCTACTGCCAAGTACAACGACGACCCGAAGACCCTAGGATTCGTCAAGTTTTCCTCCCCGCGTGAATGACTACCACCGCTTGGATTCAACAAGACAACGTGTACCACTACGTCCACGACAACCGTGAACATCTACACCGCACCGACTCGCTCAGGTCAAAAAATGCATGCTTTGAAGGTTTAACCCGAGACAGCACTCGTGGATGAATGCATGTTTTGTATGCACCCTATGTTTGCTCCGTGTCCGAATTGTTTCGTTTGCCATGCCACCGACACGTAGGACACCCGGTAACTGGGATGACCCCATCGACACTTTGGACGACACATCCATGCACACCCACACTTATTCTTTTGCTCGATATCTCAATGAGTTATCGAAACCGGAATGTAGCCATGGCACCATTTCCTTTTTAGCCGTTATGGCGCACCTTTCTTTCTGCCATGGCGACTAATGCTACATATCATATTATGCCACTATTTCCATAACATTGCACATAACTTGAATATGTCATGCTCATGCATTTAATAGCTCATAAACCATGCATCGGACTAAAATGATCTACATATGTTAAATGCTTAGAGTTTTGTGCAGTTTTACAATTTGCAACCTACATCCATGTTAATTTTTTTCAAAATGTTGTTTGATTAAATATACATAAATGTCTTGCTAAAATTGTTTATTTCATAACTAAATATGCTCAGCTCTGAATTAAATAAAATATATATGTAACTTGACTAGAAAAATATGTACAATAACATGGTGCACTTACTTGGCATTTTTGCAATAATAAAATTTTGGTTAGGGCAGAACAGTACCAATTTCGAAAATTACGTATGGGGATTTCCCGGAATTGTTATGTGTTGTTTTCGGCCTCATTTATACTCGCCTAGATAGGTAGTTTAACTATGTTTCATCTCTTGCATGTTTAACAAAACTTAATCTTGTCATGTACATATAGAAGAGAGTGAACTAAATACTTGACTGTGAATTTCGTCAATATGCAACTCGTTGCATATTGAGCAACACTTAATGCGTAGTATGTGGTTGGTGCATCTTGCAGTAACATGACTCATTAAACCGGACATGCATCATCCTCGATTGTGCATCATGCCATGATTATGCTTGTGTACTTACCGTGTTCTTTGCTTCTTTTTGGTTGTGCTTCTTCTCGATAGATCCCCATAACATTATGAGTGTGAGGATTCGTTCGACTACGCTTGTTCGTCTACCATCTTAGCAATCCGTTATCTGGCTATGTTGCCTAATAAAGCCAAATATTGCATACGGACCTGCTAGCCCCGCGGATAATTAATTAACAAACCGGGCCAATGCTCCACATGAGTGTTGGTCCACATTTCACAAGTGTACTAGAGATCCTGTAACACACCGGTCATGATGACTTCCACGTACACCACATGGCAACTAAAACTCCCACCATCGAAGGAGAATCCTGCTCCCAAAAGAAGCCAAACTAGGGTCGTTCCTTGTTTGGAGAAGATGGTTTCTTATGAACGACCAATATCCATTGTCTTCGTACCTGCCAAAGACACCATTCCGCACTGAGGCAACCTTGCACGGATCCGGATATGCCCAAAGAATAAAAAGTGGCACAAGGCGGTCGTCGTCCTCACACCGCCGACACCCTCGAACCTCATCCAATGCAGATATTTGAGCCATACAACCAAGACCCAAAAAGTTCCTCTAAGATCCCCCGTCCATGAGATACGGGTCACAAACCTATAACCAACTGTATTGTGACTATATCACCTTAGGAAATACTTTCGCCCCCATATCGAACAAGCTGTCAACCACATCTCACATAGGCACAACATCATGATGTTGCTACAGCCTCGACTTCTACTCAAATATGTGGCCATTTTGCTAACTCCAACATTCACCATTCCCATGCATGTTAGCGACTTCCACCAGCCTTCCTCCCTACCGATATAGGCCACTACGTCTGTCGCACGTTGGAGCTTCTCCTGCATCTCCTTAGGGAAAAAATTCATTGCACAAGCCCACCAAGACACTAACCAAAATATTGGTTTCTTGTTCGCACCACAGGCGCGTAGGCCAATGGAGGGTGTGGACAATAACCACATATGGTTGATGCCAGCTAGCAGGAGTTGCGACATGTGCAACCATGGTGAGATATTGATACGCCTTCAATGTATCTATAATTTTGTGATGTTCATGTATATTAGTCTATTTTATATATAGTTTTAACACATATGCATACCAATCTCTCTCTCTCTCTCTCTCTCTCTCTCTCTCTCTCTCTCTCTCTCTCTCTCTCTCTTTCCCTCTCTCTCTCTCTCTCACACACACACGCACGCCCACACACACACACCATCACACACACACACACACCATCACACAAACACTCACACCCACACACACCAACAACACAAACACTCACACAAACCACACACATTTTTTTTGAAAAAACTGCAGAGGCCGCGTCGGCGAACCCGGTCATGGGAAGCAAGCTTGGGGAGGCGCATGGAGTCGCGGGGCCTCGAGCGACGACGGTGGAAACATGACGGGGGAAGCAGGCCGATGGTGAACTAAAGAGACAGCTTTATCACCAACGGTGTTGTTGGGTCATAGAGGGTAGAAACGAATGGGGACAAGGTGAGGAAGGAGGGGCAAGCCACACCAGTGCGGGCAAGGTACGCAATCACAGTTGAGCCGGTAACCAACGAGGAGAGGGTGCTAGCGGGGTGGGCTTGGGGCAATGGTGACGTTCGGATTTGGGCCACAGTGAAGGCGGAGCTGTGGCAGAGGTGTGATATAGGTGTGGAGGCGGGATGTGCCATGACGGGGTAGGCTATAAATTTATAGGGAAAAGAGAGAAAGGCGTGTGTGGCAAGTGGGTTATTTTTGCTAAGTCCCCTGCCCCATGATGGCTAGTGCCAGACACGGGGATCTCGGCAGAGACAACCTCTCCCGAGAGCGTGACAAATAGAACTTAGCAAAGACCATTTTTTGTTTTTCCCTTGTTCCTTATTTTTTTCTTTAAATTGATGTTTCATTTCTTTCTCTTATTTTAGTTTCTTTGCTCCTTTTCCTAGGAGCTTATGTAGATGGTGGGAGGTCTGCACTGTAGCCTTGGATCTTCCTGCGAGGCGGTCTGATTTGTGAAGTAGGTGCCACTTCAAAGTTGGGTACTAAATTTTCCATCATTGCAAAACACTTGGATAACAATATTATGACCCCATGCAAAATAAATAATGATTCTGATACTTCCTCCCATGATTTCATGCGCCACACTCTCCAACAGGCCCTACGGTGTCTAACCCAATATTTTCTTCTGAAGGATCCACTACATGTGACTTTTAGTACTTGTTTGTGCTAAAATATGTTATAAGACCAAGAAAACTATAACCAGAGCCAACCGTAACACATGTTGGGTTGGGTGAATCAAAGGGGGAAGGTTCATAGTAAATCACGGCATCTTTGTACAGATGGTCTAGTTTTTGAAGGACATGCCACTGCAAAGTTTGGTATTGACTTTTTCCTCATTACACAAACAATGGATGCACATATTAGGATCCCACACAAAAGTAGAAGTGGTTCCAACACTTGCTCATGTGATTTCATATGCTCCACTCTCTGGCTGGCCCTGTGGCATCTAGCTATAGCTTTTAGCTGGAAGAGGCCACTCGATGTGAATGTTAGTCTTTCGTCATATTGAAATATGTCACAGGATGAGGACAAACCCAAATAGAGGCTAACTCCTACCAGTATTTGGGTTGGGAGCATCGGAAAGTGGGAGGTGCACATTGAAGCCCTGGATCTTCCCGCTAGAAGACCTGGCTTGTGAAGGAGGTGCTAGTTTAATGTTTTACATGGAATTTTTTCCTCATTGCAAAACCCTTGGATACCCATATTAGGACCCCATGCAAATGAGTGATTTCGATACTACCCCATACAATTTGATCTGCCAGCCTCTCCTTTGGGCCCCCTGATATCCAGATGTAGCATTTCTTATGACGGGACCACTCCATGTGACTTTTAGAATTTTTTATATTAGAATACGTCATCGGATCATGAAAAACACAAAGAGAGGTCAAATCCTAGCAGGCATTAGGTTGGGGCACCGGAAGGAGGGATGACCACACTGAATCCTTAAACCTTCCCGCGAGATGGTCTGGTTTGTGAAGGAGCTGCCATTTTCCTTATTACACAATTCTTGGATACCCGTATTAGGACCCATGCAAAGGAGGAGTGGTTCCAACACTTCCTCGTGCGATTTGAGCCCCCTTTTTGGCAAGCCCCATGGCGTCTAGCCCTTGCTTGCCTCTGGAAGGGACCACTTCATGAAAATTTCAGTCTTTGTTTTTGTTGGAATATATAATATTATCATGAAAAACCCATAGAGAGACCAACTCCAAATTGGCTTTAGGTTTGGGGCACTGGAAGGGGGAAAGTCGCAGTACTGCAAAGCATGCTAGTTGTGGCAGGTGCAAAGCGGACTGCCGGAGCGGCAGAGGTGGGGAGCTCGCCCAAGATGTCCTCGAAGGCCATGGCGACTGATACTAAGGTAGAGAGAAGATTGCCTCCCTGCACTACTATTAAGTTGATGCGAGAGGTACATGTTACATATATTCACAGAGGTCCAATGTCTCCCGTGACTATAGGCACGCAGGCCATAATCGTGGAGAGTTTTTTTTTGCCTGGGGAGTGGAGAGTTAGTTGAGATCCTGTAAACTAGGAAAGGACTACAACAGATACATATGATACATGCAGTGTATAAGGAAATGACTGTCACGTTTGACAATTCTCCTTGGATTGTGCTTTTGACTTCATGAGGATGGTGACTACTATTACTTCCGATTCAGAGAAGTCAAATAGTGTTGGCAAGCACTAATGATTGAGACTATGATATCATTTCTTGAACATCTGCTAATGACCTGCGATCTGAAGTTCTGAAGTTGGAAGAGAATATTCGCATGAAGACTTACATAAGTATGTGGTTGTGGTAGTTTTTGCGCGTGGGCTGGGCCTGGGCGCGGTGGTGGCGGAGCCAAAAAAGAGGCGCTGGTGGTTCCCTGATCCAACTTTAACTGGCATCTATTTATATGGTTGCATTCCGTGTCAGCTTGCTCTAAATCGGTTTGCTGAAATTATGGGTACTCCTATTGTGTTGTCACTCCAAGCCCAGATAGTGCAAAAAACAATTACAAATGAAATATAATTTTCCAAATCAAACATGTTGTCACCCATCACAAAATCAAACATGTTGTATTCTGAAAAAGTTTCCATTTTAATAATTCAAAAAATGTTTGCAAAATTTTCTGGAAACAGATATGAAAAATAAATAACTTCAGGTTTTCCTGAACAACAAAAAATGAAATCAATTGAAAGAATATTCAATGCACAACTACTCTTCCATCGGATGAAAGTGGGATCTGAAGTAGGTCCCGACGAACGACGTTAGGGTGGCTTCTTCATGTCCGTACTTCATGGTTCGAAAATCGATACTCAGGGTAACCTTATTTCTAACATTCGTCACAATTGGATATAAAGAAATGTTGCATAATGACATGCGGAGCATGCAGAATAATTTTTTCGCCCGTTGCTACGCCCTTGGCCTCCTAAAGAAGAGAAGCCATCCCGTTCTCTTGCATTGGTTGAAATGGTCTTCTCGGCACAGGTGTGCCTAACTCGTCTTCAGTTTCGCCAGCTAACTTCCTCAACCTCTTGCTCTCTTGTTGAGCGCTTAGCCATGGTGCGTGATCTCGCCGTTTCATCTAGCTTTTCTGCATCCCGCACTAGTAGAAAAAGGGTCAAACGTGAAGCACATTAGTGCCGGTTTGTATTTGAGCCGGCACAAATGTATACATTAGTGCCGGTTCCAACGGCTAGCCGGGCCGCTCTCATTAGTACCGGTTCGTGGCTAACCTTTAGCACCGGTTCGTGGCAGGATGTTGTCAGTCTGGGCCCCCTCCAGCACCTTTAGTACCGGTTCTTGGCACGAACCGGTACTAAAGGTCGTCCTACATAAACCCTTCGTCCACCCGAGCTCGCTCTGTTCTTCCCCTTTCCCCTCTCCTCTCTGTTCTTCCCCTCTTCCTCTCGAGCTCATCACACATTTTGCCCAAAATTTGTCAAGATTTGAAGGCCCCCATCCATTCAAATGATCACAAAGGTTAGCAACTTTGTCCTTTCATCTCTCATTGCTATATTAGCTCTTGCAATGCTTTATATAGTTATTAATTTGTGAGTTTAGTAATTTGGGAGGAAATATATATATGTGCTAGTATTTGATTTATATGTAATTTGAGCTCAAAATAACTCTTAGTTTGCATATGTAGGTGTGGTTTACTTAGTGCCTTCTCGTCTCCATCCTAACCACCGTCGATCACCCGCACCGCCCTGTCGCCGGCACCACCTTGTGGTGAGGCCTATTGTTCTTATATTTTTATATAAAAAAATGTTTGTGTGATTTAGATATATAGTTACTTGTATAATTTTCTTACCCGTACGTTGTTTGTTATACGTAGTGCCATGGTTTTGATATCCGTCCCCGTCGGCCCTCGTCCGGTTTATGATTCGGATGTGGTATATTCTCTTTTATAACTATTTGTTGCATTTCGTGTTTATGACAAATTATGCCCATCAAGTTGACATAGATATTTTTATCTAGGAGGTATGTGAACCGGAAATTCTAACCGACCCTATTGTCGAGAGGTTAAATTTAGTTGAAAGAGAAAACGAGTACTTGAAAGAAAAATTGAAAAGAATTGAGGGGGAGAAGATGGAATTGGAGTTGCATGTTGCCGATGTCGTCGATGATCACAAGATCAAGAAGGAGATAATGCGCTTAAAGATTAGAAAGATTAGAAAATATGCCATCGATAGTGAGGCTTGGTATCATTATGCTGTTGGATCAATTGATACCTTAGTTGCGATCTTGATCGCATTTGTTGTTGCATTTAAATGCTTTAGCTAGAGAGTTATTTGTTTGTTGCATTTAAGTGTTGTATGAACTTTATGTATGAACTTGTATTAATTTGGTCTATTCGGTGTTGTGTAATGAAGATGAGCCGGCAATGGATGTACGATGACCGATGCTCTCCCTAGTTCGTTGAGGGCGTGCATACTTTTCTGCTTGCGGCTGAGGCAAACAAGCGGGTGGATGGTTTTATGCCTTGTCCATGTGCTGGCTGTAAGAATGGTCGCAATTACTCTACGTCAAGAACCATTCACGTCCACCTGTTTGAGTCCGGTTTCATGCCCCACTATAATGTTTGGACCAAGCACGGAGAAAGAGGGGTTATGATGGAAGACAATGACGAAGAAGAGGACGACGACAGCTATCCTGGCCATGGGTTCCATGAATACGATGATACAACAATGGGGGAAGAAGCTGAGCCGGTAATGCGGGAAGAAGCTGAGCCGGCAATGCGGGAAGAAGCTGAAGAAGAGGCATCAGATGAGCCCGTTGATGATCTAGGTCGGGCCATTGCCGATGCAAAGAGAAACTGCGCAAGTGATTTGGAGAAGAAGAAGTTGCAGCGCATGTTAGAGGATCACAAAAAATTGTTGTACCCGAATTGCGTAGGTGACAAGAAAAAGCTGGGCACCACACTGGAATTGCTGCAATGGAAGGCAGAGAATGGTGTATCTGACAAGGGATTTGGAAAGTTGCTGGTAATGATAAAGGATATGCTTCCAAAGGACAACGAATTGCCCGAGAGTACGTACGAAGCAAAGAAGGCTGTCTGCCCTCTAGGCTTAGAGGTGCAGAAGATACATGCATGCCCTAATGATTGCATCCTCTACCACGGTGAGTACGAGGATTTGAACGCTTGCCCGGTATGTGGTGCATTGCGCTATAAGATCAGCCGCGATTAGCATGGTGATGTCGAGGGCGAGCGCCCTAGGAAGAAGATTCCTGCCAGGTGATGTGGTATTCTCCTATAATACCACGGTTGAAACGTTTGTTCCAAAACAAAGAGCATGCCAAGGCGATGCGATGGCACAGAGAAGACCGTAAGAAAGACGGAAAGTTGAGAGTACCCGCTGACGGGTCGCAGTGGAGAAAAATCAAAAGAAAGTACGGGAAGGAGTTTGCAGATGACGCAAGGAGCGTATGGTTTGGTCTAAGCGCAGATGGCATTAATCCTTTTGGGGAGCAGAGCAGCAACCATAGCACCTGGTCTGTGACTCTATGTTTGTATAACCTTCCTTCTTGGTTGTGCATGAAGCGGAAGTTCATTATGATGCCAGTGCTCATCCAAGGCCCTAAACAACCCGGCAATGACATTGATGTGTATCTAAGGCCATTAGTTGAAGAACTCTTACAACTGTGGAATGGAACAGGTGTACGTGCATGGGATGAGCACAAACAGGAAGAATTTGACCTAAAGGCATAGCTGTTCGTGACCATCAATGATTGGCCTGCTCTCAGTAACCTTTCAGGACAGACAAACAAGGGAGACCACGGATGCACGCACTGTTTGGATGATACCGACAGTATATATTTGAATAGTTGTAAGAAGAATGTGTACCTGGGACATCGTCGATTTCTTCCGAGCAGGCATCCCGTAAAAAAGAAAGGCAAGCATTTCAAAGGTGAGGCGGATCACCGGACGAAGCCTCGCCACCGTACTGGTGCTGATGTACATGATATGGTCAAGGATTTGAAGGTGATATTTGGAAAGGGTCCTGGCGGACAATCTGTTCCAAAGGACGCCGACGGACGCGCACCCATGTGGAAGAAGAAATCTATATTTTGGGACCTGGCATATTGGAAAGACCTAGAGGTCCGCTCCGCAATCGACGTGATGCACGTGACGAAGAATCTTTGCGTGACCCTACTTGGCTTCTTGGGCGTGTATGGGAAGACAAAAGATACACCTGAGGCACGGGAGGACCAACAACGTATGCACGGAGAAGAGGGCATACATCAGGGTCATGCAAGCTATGCTCTTACCAAAGAAGAGAAGGAAATCTTTTTTGAATGCCTGCTCAGTATTAAGGTACCGTCTGGCTTCTCATCGAATATAAAGGGAATAATAAACATGGCAGAGAAAAAGTTCCAGAACCTAAAGTCTCATGAATGCCACGTGATTATGACGCAACTGCTTCCGGTTGCATTGAGGGGGCTTCTACCGGAAAACGTTCGATTAGCCATTGTGAAGCTATGTGCATTTCTCAATGCAATCTCTCAGAAGGTAATCGATCCAAAAATCATACCAAGGTTACAGAATGATTTGGTGCAATGTCTTGTCAGTTTCGAGTTGGTGTTCCCACCATCCTTCTTCAACATCATGACACACGTCCTAGTTCACCTGTGCCAAGAGATTAACGTCTTGGGTCCTGTATTTCTACACAATATGTTCCCCTTTGAGAGGTTCATGGGAGTTAAAGAAATATGTTCATAACCGTGCTAGGCCAGAAGGAAGCATCTCCAAGGGCCATCAAAATGAGGAGGTCATTGAGTTTTGTATTGACTTTATTCCTGACTTTAAGCCGATTGGTGTTCCTGAATCGCGGCATAAGGACAGACTGGATGGAAAAGGCACGCTAGGAGGGAAACAAATAATATGTATGGACGGTCATTCTCTCACTGAAGCACACTACACAGTTCTACAGAATTCCCCTTGGTGGCTCCGTATATGGATGAACACAAGAATTTGCTACGCTCCAAACACCCGGAGCGGTCTGATGACTGGATTACACGTGAACAAACCAGGAGTTTCGCCTGCTGGTTGCAGACACGTACCATGCATGACACCTCTATTGAAGATGACCTGTACTTGCTGTCCCAGTTACCATCTTCGAATATAATGACTTTCAAAGGGTACGAGATAAATGGTAATACATTTTACATGATCGCCCAAGATAAGAAGAGCACCAACCAAAATAGTGGTGTCCGCTTTGATGCAAAAACCAAGACGGGAAAGGAAACATATTATGGTTATATACAGGACATATGGGAACTTGACTATCGACGTGGTTTAAAGGTCCCTTTCTTTCGGTGCAAATGGGTCAATATGACACGAGGCGGGGTAACGGAAGACCCGCAGTACGGAATGACAACAGTGGATCTCAACAATCTTGCGTATGCAGACGAACCATTCGTCCTAGCCAATAATGTGGCACAGGTTTTCTATGTGAAGGACATGTCTACCAAGTCAAGAAAAAGAAAAGATAAGGAAGCGAATGCATCGTACGATGAGCCAAAGCGGCACATAGTTCTTTCTGGGAAGAGAAACATCGTGGGAGTGGATGACAAGACAGACAAGTCAGAAGATTATGAAAAGTTTGATGAAATTGCTCCATTCACAGTGAATATTGACCCGAGCATCCCGTTAAATGATGAAGATTTTCCATGGTTACGGCGCAAAGGGACACGCGAAGAAAAAGTTTCACACCCAAAGATCTGGGATGTGAACGGCTTCACTAGCTATCATCACTTTCTTCTGTGTTTCGCACCGAGAGGGCAATCTCTGTAATAGTTAGGGTAGTTATGTGTTTTGGCATTTGAAACGCGAAGAAATTTTATGTGCAAACAAATTCTTTCATGCCTTTACTGATGTTTAAAGTTAAGTTATTCACAAACTAGTGATTCACACTAATTTTAAATAATTCAAAATTTAAACTATTCAAATTTGAAAACTACGGGCACTAACAGAAAGTTTGTAATTTTTTGTACCTAAAACAAAAATGTTCACAAAGAAACTCTAAATACACAAAAATAAATAAAGCAAAAAAATAATTAAAAAAAAGCCCTAACAGAAAGTTTGTAATTTTTTGTACCTAAAACAAAAATGTTCACAAAGAAACTCTAAATACACAAAAAAAAACAACACAAAAATAAATAAAGCAAAAAATAAAATAAAAATAAGCCAGCCTACTTGGCCAGAGTGGCGTGCATACGACTAGAAACCCAACCTGTAGTTGGGCCAGGATGCAGGCCCGCAAAGGCCAAGTGGGCCCACACGGCTGCAAAGAACACGTAGGCCCAGTAAGCCTGCTTTGAAGAGGAGCTCGAGAGAGTGACCGCACGGGGGTTTATAAACCAGTGCGGTCTCCCCTCGGCTAGCGAGGTGGGACTAAACTTGCCGCACCGCACCTGCGCCAGCGCACCCTCTTTAGTACTGGGTCGTGGCACAAACCGGTACTAAAGGGGGGGCCTTTAGTACTAAAGGGGGGGGCCTTTAGTACCGGTTTGTGCCACCACCCGGTAGTAAAGGGGGTCGCTTCCCGCCGCTTGGCCTGGCCAAAACAGGCCTTTAGTACCGGTTGGTGGCTCCAATCGGTACTAAAGGTGCCTTCTATATATACAACAGCTACGAAAATTTCAGTTTCCCTCTTTGTTCGTTCCTCTGTTTCCGTCTCCGTCGTCGTCGCCGCCGCCCTCGATTGTCTCCGTCGCCGCTCGTCTCCGTCGCCGCCCCCGTCCCCGTCGCCGCCCCCGTCCCCGTCGCCGCCCCGGGCCCGTCCCCGTCGCGCCGTCCCCGTCCCCGTCGCGCCGTCCTCGCCGTCGCCTCGCCGTCGCCTCGCCTCGCCGTCGTCGTCGCCCGCTGTGAGCCCTCCCCGAGCCCGTACACACACACACAAGCATGTTTAATTAATTTAGATAATTAGTCTTTAATTAGTTTAGATTATTTAGATTATTATTTTGTATGTTTAATTAGTTTAGATAATTAGTGTTTAATTAGTACACACACGTATTTTGTATTTTTAATTAGTTTAGATTATTTAGATTATTATTTTTTCACTATTATATATGTATGAATGCATGTTAATTAGATGGATATAATTAGTGTTTAATCAGTTAGAAATTAGTGTTATATAGAAATGTTAGAAATTAGTGTTATATAGAAATGTTAGAAATGTTAGAAATTTTAGTGTTATTTAGATTATTTAGATTAGCATAATTAGTGTTATATAGAAATGTTAGAAATTTTTGTTATCAAAATCCAATCATTAAAAAATTGTTACTTTTTGCGGGCATATAGCTAGTATTTGTTCTCGACGATGCCCGGCCCGCATCCTCGACGTCGACCCGTCCGCGATGACGTCCAACCGACCCATGTCCGGGACTGGGCTCCGCCGGGCTGGCACTGGGAGGTGCTGCCTGGAGGGGCGCGCCACTTGATGAGGAACCCGGCCCCGGGTCCCGTCGTCGACCCTGATCTCGTTTGGTGGCGTTCGCGTGGGCCAATTTCGGTGTGGAGGGACCCGGCCCCGCCGGAGGTGGTACGTCGCCGTGTCAGGGAGGAGGACGAGCACGTCCATCGCTACATGGCTGCGTTAGAGGGCGGCAGGTTCTCCAATACCTGACAGTATCTTCGGGGATCTCACTTCAGCTATGATCCTGTGAGGGTTCCTTCTCTTTGGGTGTCCACCGCCCGCGCCGCAGGAACCGCGAGTGTCCTAGATTCTTCTGTAGTATTCGATCTTTAATTAGCTAGCCAGTGATGTACTATTCAATATTATATATTATTCGAGACGATGTATTCAAGATTATATCTATTATTCTAGACAAAGTATTCGAGATTATATCTATTATTCGAGACGATGTAATTTGAATACTAAATTGTTTTATATTTCTTTTGAATTAGTTAAATAAAAACTATGGCAGACAATACCGACAGAGAGGGAGAACATACCATGTTCGATATGATACGTGGGTCAAATGATTATCAGAATGAAGAAGATTATGACAGCTCCGAATTTCTAAACAACACCGGAGAGGGTGATATGATATTCGATCGCGACGACCGAATTGATGAAGTCATGAACTACAATTATGACGATGACGAAGAACATGTTGATCCTGAAACAACAAAGACTGGCGAGGTATATATATTTATATAAGCAGGTATCTGGTGATCATCACATGTTTTAAATGACTTGAAGATATATTAACGAATCGATCTTTGTTCTTTCAGCCATCCAGATCGAGCAAATCTTCAGGCAAAAGGACGAAACAAGGCCCGAACAAAAAGTTGAAGGAGGGCGTAAAGTACAATATCGAGGCAGTCAGACCTAATGGCGAACCATTAGCGCCTAAGAAGATTGCGGACAAGTTCATTCGTCAGTGCGGAGTTCTTGTGAAGGACCAACTCCCGATCTCCCTTCAAGAATGGAGAGAGCCAGCAAAAGACAAAAGACAAAAAGGCAAAGAGGACGCTGCTCCACGTTCAGATGTTACTTTTGTCGACAAGAATCAAAAAGAACTGCTTTGGGATACTCTCATGGAACATTTCACCCTACCAGATCATTTCACAGAAGCAGATGTGCAGAAAGTCAAGGACGCTGCTCTTAGGAAGATGGCGGTTGCATTCAAGAACCACAAGAATCGTGAATAGGACAAGTACGTCAAGGGAGGAAGGAAGACTCCAGTATTCGAGAGAACACTAGAGAACCAACGTGCTCATTGGAACAATTTCGTGAAATTCAAGGATTCGGAATTAGCTAAGGAACGGTCGAGAATAAACAAGAAGAATGCCAAAAAAAGGATAAGTTCCATAAGCTGGGGCCAGGTGGCTATGCGGTGGCAATGCCTAAGTGGGATAAGTCTGAGAAAGAGATGGAGGATGCAGGTGCCACTCCGGTTACTAAGAGCTGGCCCCCCAGGGTCAGGACTTGGTTCTATGCGCATGGGGGGAGTTGGACCCGAAGACAGGCAATGTTTCGACGAGGGCAAGTCTGAAGGGAGCCGACGATGCGATACTTGTTGCAATAGAAGAGGCACGATCGGGGGTGTTCCAGCCCAACAGAGAGAACGACGAGCTTACGCGTGCCCTGGGAAATCCTGAACACCCAGGAAGAACACGAGGCAAGGGCGCTATTTCGTGGTATGATGGGTTCTCAGACTGGAACACCGACTACAAAACCCGTGCGAGAAAGAAGATTGCGGAGGAGAAGAAGAGGAAGATGGAGGAGGAGCAGAGGAAGCGGGACTATGAACGCCTTCAAGGCCTAGAAGCAAGTCAAGCGGAATTGGTAGTCAAATTCCAGCGGCAGCAGGAGCAGATCGACTCACTTACCCAGCAAAGGGGGTCTCAGCAGCTGTAGCAGCTAGCGAATGATCGAGCATTGGATAGCACCGCCCCATCCATGCCGAGAAGCAGCGTGGGTTCCGCCCCGGACGACGCAATGCTGGGTAGATACCCCGTGGATGACATCACGGAGAACACTAGCTGCGAGCTACACGTCAAAATGAAGAACATATCCATGAAGGTGGCGGACGCCGTTGCTTTTACAAATCCCCCCGAGGCAACCTTCCATTGCAACCCGATTCCAGTGGGCTATGCTCGTGTCTTGGTTGATGAGGTGGTGGACCCATATTCGGAGCTAGAGCTTGACTATCCTGGAGGTGACGACGAGCGCTTTCTCG
Organism: Triticum aestivum; assembly: GCF_018294505.1. Classification (NCBI taxonomy): domain Eukaryota; kingdom Viridiplantae; phylum Streptophyta; class Magnoliopsida; order Poales; family Poaceae; genus Triticum; species Triticum aestivum. Next base: position 729,829,082 of record NC_057813.1, read on the forward strand.
GAGACGCCAAACATCGTATCATTCTATGGAAAAAGGATTGCATCATCATTCGGAGGCCACCGACACCGCGTCAGCCGACTCCTCGTCGAAGTCCGCCACCGAGTCAGCAGTCTCCTGCTCCTGCAAGTCCACCAAGTCCGGCAAAGTGTCAAGCCACTCCTCCTCCAAGTCCGGCAAAGTGTCAGGCCACTCCTCCTCCTCCAAGTCTGCCACAGCGTCAGACATCCACTCCTCCTCCAAGTCCGGCACAACCTCAGGCCACTCCTCCTCCAAGTCCGGCACAGCTTCAGGCGGCCACTCCTCCTCGTCCAACTCAGCCCCATCAGCCGTCTCCGCCGCCTCGGCAATCACATAAGAGACACCCCGCAGCTATGGTGCGTAGCGGTACGAGTCGAGGTAGTACAGGAAGTACAGGCGGAGGCAAGCGATATAAATATGGTCCAAGCCTCACGCCTCTTCCGCAAAGGGCTTATGACAGGTCCAAGGAGGAAATCGCAGCCATATCGAAGTCCGAGGTGGAAGCCCATTTTGCACCGAAACCGCCACCGCCGCCAAGGGAGAAAGTGCCTGAGGAAACGATTGACCACTTCATTCGTATGGCTCAACCACCAGCTCCCAAGCCTGTTGACACAGACTATGAGCGCCACATCAGGAAGTTAAATCGAGCACGTCTATGTAAGGAGGCAAGCTCGGGATCGAGCAAACAAGAAGCAGCTGTCAAAAAATGCAGGAAAACCATTCCCCAGCCGGGAGAACAGGCGGCGCAATCGATCCCCTCGCTTGTTGTGCCAACAACACGTGACAGTACGCGCGCCCAATATTATTGTGGGCAAACAGTTTACGTTCCTGAGGTGGGCAATGTGGTAATAACGGAGGAGCATATAATGCAGGCTGAAGTTCTCAAAATCACTGTTGGACAACTCCTCGAGATCGAGCCCATGCCTGTGCTTAGAGAGGATGAAATAAAACGGAAATATGTCCGGGGCCAACCTTTGGTCGAGCCAGACAAGGTCAAGAACCTCCCAACGAGAATGTATGAATTGCATCGAATGGTACATGAACATTACCAAGATTTCCGATCGATTGTCCCTCATGGTGAATGTCAAGAAGGAGCATTACTACCATGAGAAAGCTGTGTCCGTTGAGTATTCTGAACTGTTTCAGTTATACAATCAAGACGCACTCGACAAATCTATCGTCAGTTGCTATTGTCTGTAAGTGATTTCTTTCTGTAATTTAAGTCTCAAGCTAGCTGTAGTGATCCTTTTGATCAATCATTACCTGTAATTATCCTCACTATATTCTTTTCTGTGGTATTATATGCAGGATGAAGATGTATGAAATGAGAAAAGGTGGACGCTATGGCATTGGGTTCATTGACCCAAACACCGTTAATGAATACACATGGAAAATAGATGCACGTCATGCAAAGGCCGTAGAGGACAGCATGCTAGAGTTCTTGAAGCGCCTCAAATACAATGAAGATATACTACTTCCTTACAACTTCCAGTGAGTCACACTGTCTTGTACTACAAATTCTCTGTTTTTGCCTACTAGCTAGCTACATGTTTTTGCTTACATATGCCCGCTTAATTAAGACATGCAAACGTGTGTGCATGCAGATTTCACTGGGTCTTGTGTATCATTAAAGTTGACGCCGGAACAGTTGAAATACTGGACTCACTACTCAAAGAAAAAACTGACTATAACATCTTGTTTGGGATAGTCAACAGGTAATTTCAATCATTATTAACTATATATCTCGGCCTATTTAGTTCGTCATTTCATGATATGAACTATTTAATAACCCCTTTATTCATTTTCTTTGTCGGCGGGCAGGGCTTGGGCAAGGTTCATCAGCGTCACGGAAGGCGAATGGAAACAAAAGCTTCAATGGGGAAGACCCAAGGTAAGTAATTAAGTAGTACTAGCTAGCTAGCTAGCTGCCATCTCTTTAATTATCATGCTTGATTAATTATTATCTGATCAAATTCCATTCTCGTAAAGGCCCTGAAGCAGGCGCAGGGGACTGATCTGTGTGCATTCTGCGTTTGCGAGAACATTCGCATGATGGCGTCCGAAAGGAGCAGATCTCAAAGACAGGAATGGGTACGCTTGTCAAAACACTATTCACAATTTTTACACCATTATCGATATCTAGTCACACAACTAATACACATGCATATTGATCTCCTTCTTAACAGTTCAGAGAGGTGCGGGCGAAGCTCCTAGAAACGGAGCGCGTAGAAGCACTTCAAGAGGAAATAGCGGGATTTTTGCTCGACCAGGTCATAAATCCGAAGGGAGAATACTATTACCCGCTACCGCCCTCATGAAAACCACTTCCAATTGTCATCGTGCTCCGAAGGCACCAATTAGGCTAATGCCACTGGCTCCGAAGGCAACATGCATATGTAGGAGAAATTGTATATAGCTATACATGTGTGTATGTGTGAATTAATTAATATGATGGTTTGTGAGACATTGATGATATATATATGCATGATTGGTTCTACTAGAAATTCTATATATATATATATATATATATATATATATGCATAACGTGTACAATGTGTAGTATTGTAAAATACCAGCAAACGAAAAAGATTTAAAATGGAAACACAAAATTAAATGAAAAAGAAATCATAAAACTAAAAACCCCCCAAACCTTATAGTACCGGTTGGTCTTACGAATCGGTACTAAAGGGCTCCAGGCCCCTGGAGCTGGCTCGTGCCACGTGGTTTCCCTTTAGCACCGGTTCGTGCTGAACCGGTACTAAAGGGGGGTGCCTTTAGTGCCCACACTTTAGTGCCGGCTATGAAACCGGCACTAAAGGGCCTTACGAACCGGTGCTATTGCCCGGTTCTGCACTAGTGTCGGGTGCTATACGAGGAAGAAAGGTTGTGTCTGTTCCTAGTAAAATAAAAGCATTTACCTTTCTTTAAAGCCTGTCTCAAACTGGTCCTGGAGGAGTAGGAACTGTGCACAGTCCACTCTCTCGCTTGTTTCGAACTCGAAAAAAAAAAGTACGACCCAACCCATTCCAACCAGGCGACTGAGTTTATTATCGCCCAGAAAGTTAGCACTAGAGAGTAGAGTAGAGGCCCATGCAGGCCCAGCTCCAAAACCTGCTAAATCCTACTCACCCTCGCGCTCACACTCGCCGCGTTTCTTTCCTCCAACGGCGACACCGCTGGCTGATGCCAAAACCGGCAACCAGGCCGGAGCGCGCCGGCATTTATAAGGATGCCCTGCTCTCCCTTGCCCTAGCACGCGCCTCCTCCCACCCTCAGCCGCCGCCCACGAAATCCTTGGCCCCTTGCCCGTTCCGCCATCCGACAGGTCGCCTACTCGCCACCATGGCCGCCCGCAACAACTCAACCGATCCCATCCAGCCAGCCGCGGGGGCCGCCCCCAGTTCGTCCGTGTTCGCCGCCGACCAAGTCCCAACGCAGCCCCTCCAAATCCAGACCGAAACGCCACCACATCCCGGGCAAGACGGACCTCTGACGGCACCGCGGCCATTCTTTGCCAGTCCTCTGCCTCCACAAATCGGATCGATGACGCCGACGCAGACGCCGTTGCATGCTGGCTCTCTACCCATGACAGCGCTGCAGTCTCCACAGGCGGGATGCATGATGGCGCAGCCGCAGTTGCCGGACGGCCCTCCATCCATGACGGCGTTGGAGCATCTACAGGCCGTCGTTCATCTAATGGAACAGCAGCCTTTGCCAAGTCCCAATGGTAACCATCCTGAGTTAATTTCCAGACTAATTTGGTTTGTGCATCTTCTGTTAGATGAAGTTTTTCCTTATTCTTACAGATTGTCATATTTGTAGGAATGTTTAAAGTATAACTCCCCGCAAAAAAAGTTTAAGGTATAACGGCAGTACACTGTGGTAGTTTAGCATAGAGAGATGGAACTGGATCCGTTTTGTTGATGCTTATGGTTGTAGTTTATAGTACAACGGATTTAGTTGATAACGGTTATAATTTGTACAAATGCTTTTTTGACTTTGTAGATCTAGGCATCGGTTCTGTCTATAGAAAAGTACAGAGCTATGGTGAGCAGCATGTTTGATTTGCTCATCTTTCTGTATAAGTATAACTTATACCCTGCAGTTATTTCTAGTTTATCACCGAGATATTTGCGATCTTCATTATTGATTGTGCTTGTACTTGTTTCAAGCATCACTTCATCAAGTTGGTAGACTAGATGGTGAGATTAGTGAAGGGGAATCTAGAACAGAAGCTATCAGCATATCACATTATTGTTTCATTAGCCAAAGTTTTCTTGTTAACGCTTCGAAGTAATCATAGGAATGGTTGAAGTTGAATTTTTCTCAGCATAGCAGGTCTATTGTTTCCTTAGCCTAATTTTTCTTGCTAAACCTTTAAAGTAATCCAAGGAAAAGTAGTATTTTCAAATTTTGTGAGCATAGCAGATTGTTGTTTTATGTTTTCTTGCATAGAAGGTTGTTGCATGTTGTAGAGGATGGAGTTCCGTGATTCTTTTATGGTGTTGCCATGTACTAGTATTTTGACCTTTGGGTTTCATGTTCCCTAGTTTTCTCTTTGTTGAAAATATTAGCACATAGTTTTCTTTTTTTTACGGGTGAACATTAGCACATCGTTGTTGGCACATATTCCTACTATTGTTCTATAGAGCTTGAAAATAGATGGTTCTGACCAAATGTTTTATAAATCCTAAAATAGAATTGCTCAACATTGCTTATGTGAATCGGTTTGATCTAAATTTCCATTTGGGTATTAATTGGATATTTGTAATAGTCGCAGAGCAAGACGATAGGTTAAATAACTCACCATATCCTTAGTTCACTATTTGTAGTTCTCTCGGTAAAAAAGGACCATTACATTTGTCAATACTCATGAATATCTTGTAAAGTGTTACAAGAAACGAACGTCCATATCTCTATTTCAATCTCATAGATGACAAATCAGGCCATCAATGGGCATATTATACTGAAACATTTATATGCTAGCAATATTCCTAAATCACTTATTTGAACCCTTTCCACGATGGTAACAGTGAGATTCATTTTTTTGAAGTCTGGAGATGTTCTTTTCTTGATGTGTTTCTTGATAGCTCGACATGTTAGTTTCGGTATATCCTATTTCCTTTTATATTCAGCTTGCTTTTTATATGAAGGGTATACAATAATAATTTTAATGACAAGCTACGTGCGCTTGAATGTCTTATAAATTTTAGGCTGAGTCATACATACTTGCAAATAATTTTGTTTTTACACTCTTTGTGCAGACAAGCATTTTGGTGAAACATCCACCAACCCACTCGAGGAGCGTGATCTAGAAGGGAGTCACCACGAGCGCTATATGCTGACGCATCATAACCTCATCCTCAGCTTGTTGAATGGTCTCGCTGACACTCGGCGTGAGCTTGCTCTTGCCCGTGGGATCCCACCCCCGGTAACAAGCACGGACACACCGGCACTGGCAGAGGCTGTGCTGTCGCTACGACTTCCTGAACCACTGTTTAGACATGGGTGCATTTTCCCAGCACCACGTACCAAGAGGGAAATCGCTGCAAGGATGGCTGCTCTCCGGTTTTACTGCTCCATTGCTAGGCCTGAGCATCCATTAGACTCCGAGGTGAGGGATCTCGAGGAGGCTTCCTACTCTAAGGAGGAGGATCTCGAGGAGTCTTCTGTCGTGACTTCCACCCCTACATCCAGCAGCGACTCAGGAGAGGCATCGGAACCAGGCCAGAAGCGACCAGAGCGCAAGAGGAAACCAAGCAAGTGGTTGGACTCAAAAACATGGGCCAAATAGCCCTCTTTCCCTTTATCTCTCCTGGCTGGCGCTTGTGTATGGGTGTGTTGCTACCCCAATCTTTCTTCCTTCCCCTTCGTCCTGCTACTCCAATCCCTAATTCTACCGATCTACTCATAGTCATATGGACTCCAAATTCGAGTGAGATATCTGAGGATTGTCTTATGTGATGAAATTTGAGCACAACATATTTGTTGATGGCTTACGTGATGGTGTAACATATATGTACTTATAGTCATATGTTCGTGCGTTTGTGCACAACATAATTTGAGCACCTCTATGTACTCATACTCATATGTTCATGCACAACATAATTTGAGCACCTCTATGTACTCATACTCATATGTTCGTGCACAACATATTTTTAGATGGCTTAAGTGCTGAAATATAAGCTGGATTGCTAGTTCACAACCCAAAAGATTTGGATACTGCCGTTTCTCTGACGTATTTGCAGGAAGAAACTCTCAAAATAACCAAACGGCATGAGCCCATGCGGTGCGGACACCAATTAAGGCTCCCGGAATCATCTAAGGGGGGCCATGCATCTTCCTCCTCCTGGGCGCCCTCAAACACCAATAGCGCTTGGCCTCGAGAAGCTGGGCGGACATATCACCTGTGACACACCCTCAACTGAAGACTGCCAGGGGGTTATGCTATGTCTGCAGCGAGAAGTGGACGCGGGATCGCAAGTGCGCTACTTCTGTTCAACGTAGGAAAACATTGATATTTTTTGGATCTTTTTTTAAATGTGTTCCCTGGAAGCCGTCCTATAGAACAAAAGTCCCGCCTTAACCGCTCTTTTTGAAGCATGTACGCACTAGAAATTATGGAGTAGAAGGATGTACTGGCAGTTATGGTAGCTAGAGGGCGTTTTTTACTCTCTAGCTTTCATATTGGCGATTATTATATAGGGCGGGGGCATACGGTGACTCTGCTAGAGTTGGAATAAAGTTTAGGTAGTTGTCATTGTCGGGGAAACTGATCCACGAACACCTATGGGGTCGGCGGACCGAGCCCCTTTCGGTTCGGCGGGGGGCGGAGGTCGCATGAAGAGCAGATCGAGGCGAAGCACACGAGCAGTTTACCCAGCTTCGGAGCTCTCTGGAGAGATAATACTCCTACTGCTGCTTGTCTGGTTGTATTGTGTTCTTGCTCTAGAGAGCTAAGTGTTTTCTGGCTTCGAAATGATCCGAAGCTTTCGAACTAGTCGAACTGAACCGAACTCTTCCCACCCCCCCTACGTTGCGCATGGGCCTCCTTTTATATGCACAAGGGGTCACCGACAGGTGGCAACGCAGAGAAGGGTAAAAGTGTAAAAAGAGAGGTAGTTGGTACAGCTACTTGTACAGTGCTTTCTACCTAACCCTGACGGCAGGGGACAAGGGCATTAAATGCCCGTCTGTGTCGCCCTAACAGTGTATAAAAGGACCATCAGGGGCGCCACCGTCCGCCACGATGGCGATCTTGTCAGCATCGCATGCCACCGCTTACCACTGGCTGCACAGCCTTCCGCCACGCGTGCCTAGAAAGGCCCCCAGGGCGACACGTTGGTGGATGCGCTGGAGCGTGGGCGTAGAGTGGCCGCTTGCCGCGGCAAGCGTCTTGCCGCGGTCGTGGTCTTGTCGCGCCCGGAAGCTTGTCGCTCGCCGAGCCTTGCCGGGACGCGTGGCGCGTCGCGGCAAGTTCCTTGAGAATGCCTCGGTTGGCCTTCCCGGCAAGCTCCTCTTGCCGGGGCCTTGTCTTCTTCACTTGAATACTTTGTTCTTGAACGGCTCCAAAGGAGCCACGGAGTACCTTGGCGGTCACCCGGCAAGCCCTTGCCGCGGGGCGCTGCGACTGCCCGTGCACAAGTTCGGGGTACTAGGGTACCCCTATTCTAGTACACCGACAGGAGCCCCCGGGCCTGGGCCACACACGGTGCCGAGCGCTGTTGGGCCAGGCCCAAAACAGGGCACGGGCACGCGCGGCCCGGGTAACGCCGAATCTTGCTCTGTACCCACCGCGCCCTCCCCCAACGGCACGCGCTGAATGCGGCATCGTGGGAGAGATCGTGGGGGGTTCTTTATTCGGAAGGGCGAAACGTCCGCCCCCTCCCTCTTTATAAGCAGGGGAAACAGGGGCAGTTTCCCCACTTCTCCGTTTGTTGCTCCAAGTCCAGAAATCTCCGCCGCTCCCCCCTTCTCCTCAGAGCCGAAAGAGAGCAGCGTTCCGTCCCCCGTCGCCACCAGCACCACCACACCGCCGATCTCCCCTGCCACCTCCGCCATGGCTCCGAAAGCCGACAAGGGGAAGGGCGTGAAGTCGGCCGAGGCGCAGCGGCTCGCGGCGCTGCGGAAGGAGCGGGCCATCTTCCCCCCTCAGCTCGGCGCCAAGGAGCTGAGGGAGTATTACTACCTTTTCTGGTCGACGGAGACGCGTGCGCATCCGCGCACGAGGGTACTCCCGGCCACCGCATCGGAGCTGGCTCCAACCGGGTACCCGTTCTTCGCACTTTTCTTCTACTGCGGGCTCTGCCCGCCCTTCTCGGAGTTCTTCTGTGATATCATGAACACGTACGGCCTCCGCCTCCTAGATTTCACCCCCAACGCCGTCCTCACGATGGCAGTTTTCGCACATTTGTGCGAAAACTTTGTCGGAGTCCACCCCAATGTAGCCCTTTTCCGCCACTTCTTCATGCCTCGGGTCGAGAGAGGAGAGCCGCTTGCCGGAGGGATCGCCTGGATCTCGAGAGTCGGCAAGAAGGAGGCGTATCTGGAGGGTGAGCTTCGCAGCAAATGGGAGGAGTGGAGAGCGGAGTGGTGTTGGATTGTTGAGGAGAACCCGCAGCCGTTCACTGCCGTGCGCCAAGCCCCAATAGTACGCGGCAACGATTGGAGCAACGTGGCCCCGGAAGATGACAGGCTGAAGATCGCCGTCACCAGAATCCTCCGCCTTAGGCTTGCCGGGCTCACTGTAGGCGCTGTCGGCGCAGATTTCCTTCGCCGCCGCATTGCCCCCCTGCAAGAGAGAGGGAGGCCTGCCTGGGAGTTCAAGAACTCGGCGGACATCATGAGGCTGCGCCCGGGCCTCAACTTCAATTTCACCGTCCTGGAGCTGGATGCAATGCTCCTGGAGCTCTTCAAACGCGACCCTCAGCACCCGTTCCTGTTGCCGAGGAGCGTCGTCCCTTTGTGCAATAATTCTTCTCTTGACCGGATCCGCGCGATGATGCCGTTGTGCGACTCGCACGGAATCGCCCCAACTTGGCAAGAGCCGGCGGATGACGTCGTGCGGGCGTTCTTCGACAGCCTGGAGGAAGTGCCGATCCGCGCCGACGAGCAGAGGAGCCTCACCCGTGACACTACCGACGCGGAGCTGCAGCACATCGCCACTAGGGCGGAAGAGGCCGCGGCAGCAGCTGCCGCGGGCGAGTTCGGGTTCACCGAGGCGGAGGCAGAGGCAGCAGAGGCGGCAAGCCTTGCCGAGCGCGAGGAGTTCGCCGGCGAGGAAGATCTTGCCGGCCCCGAAGCCGAGCCGAGCGAGCCCGGCGAGGAGGAGCCGGAGCCTTCAGACAGCCTGCCGCAAGTGGAGCCCCCGGCTGCACCAAGAAGGCGTCTCCGCAGGGCTGGTGACGCAGCGGGGCGCCAGACGGGTCAACAGCCGCCGAGCCGCGCGACACGCTCGACCGCGGCAAGCACCGTTGCCGCGGGAGCGCCTCCGCCGCTGCGGCAACTGGAGCGGGACCTTCCCGGTCCACCGCTGCTGCTCCTGCCAAGCGGACAAGGGAGCCCACTCCTCCGCCTCGTCGCACCGGAGGCGAGCCGGACTTCGATCTCTCCGCGCTCAGCTCCGATGATGAAGAAGAAGAGTAAGCTTTCTTGCTGTCCTCGTAGTTCTTCAATCTTGTCGCTTTCATTCTGTATCTAACTTGCTTCGATCTGAACCCATCCCTTTTCAGGACGCTGGCCCAGAGAGCGGCGAAGAGGGCCAAGGCCTCGGTGATCGTCATCGAAGACGATCCCACCGTGTCAGCAGGGGCGTGCCTGAGCCCACCTTGCCGGACCTGGCCACTACTCCGCAAAGCAGCCCCCAGCGCAGCCCCCAGCGTAAGTTTATAATTTACTTCCCGCTGTCAGGTGCGCATGGTTGCTCTTTTCTCTTACTGATATCTTGATTGTTGGATTTGTGTAGGAGCAGAGGAGCCTCACCAGGAGGGCCCGGAAGCCGCCCCCGAAGCGCCATCTGCTTCGACTACGCCGCCAAGGGTAGAGTCCCCGGCAAGGGAGCGTTCTCCGGCAAGGGAGAACTCTCCGGCAAGGGCCAATTCTCCGGCAAGGGAAGACGCCAGTGATCCTCCGGCGGCTGAGACCGCGACTGCAGATCCCATCACAGGTAATCCACTTGCCTAAAAACTTGCCCTTGGGTTTTTGTTCTTCTGACTTTGTTTTTGCATATTCGCTTGACTTCTCTCCATTCTTCGTTCTTCAGATCCACCCGCCACTGAGCCGATGGAGACCGAAGCTGCTGAAGGAGAGGCCGGCGCTGATGAACCCGCCGGCGAAGAGGCCGCCAAGGCTGCCGCCGCAGAAGCCGGCGAGGGATCCGGTGGTCGTACTGACGGCCCCGAGGCCGCAGGAGCGCCAGGCGCTGCACCGACCACCGATCCTCCCGCCGCTGCCGCAGAGCCAGACTCCGAGGAGCCCCAGCCCGGCGCCTACTTGAAGGCCGGCGACGGCGTCTTCATCAAGCTCCCCTGGGCTTCGAGCTCCAGGGCGCCGGTCGAGGGAGAAACTTTCGACGGAGAGGTGCTCGCCTCCGCCGGACTGGCGCTGGTTGACGCGCCAAGCAGCAGCGAGGAGCCCGAAGAGGAGCGGCTGCTGCGGAAGCTAACGTCGCTCTACCGCGCCCGGCAAGCCAAGCTGGCTTCCCGGGAAGCGCTTGTCACGAGGGCGGGAGTCGACATTGAGAAACGCGCGGAGGAGCTCCGGGATCTCAGGCAGGAGACTCTCCGGAGCTTGGCGGAGGAGCGGGAGCAAGTCGCCGAGGAGAGGAAGGCCTTCCTCCTCGCGAAGGCTGAGGTCGAAGAACAGCAGCGGCTTGCTGCCGAGAAGTTATCTGCGCGGGAGGGAGAATTGGCGCAGCGCAAGGTGAACCTCGACAGCCACGAGGAAGAGCTCGCCGCGCGGGAGCAAGCAATTGGCGGCGCTCTCCAAGAAGCAAGGGATGCCGCCGCGGCTGCCGAGGCCGCCAAGAAAGAGTTGGAGGTAAAAGTGGCGCAGCTGGAGGCCAATCTCCGGACGAGCGGCGAGGAGCTCGCCGCGCTCAAGCGCGAGCGCGAGAAGGATGCTGCTGCCCATGGTGAGCTGCAAGGTCTTCTCGCGGAGAGGAACAAGGAGCTCGGCGCCGCCAAGGACTCCAACGCGGATCTCGAGCTGAAGCTGGCCACGCTGACGCAGACGCTGGACGCCGCCAAGGAGCGAGAGGTGGCCTTGTCGGAGAAGATCAAGGCCGACGAGGCGCTGCTGGCGAGCATTGCCGTCACCCAGAACTCGTTCAGGGAGACGGTGGAGCACTGGACCGAGGGTCTGGTGAACATCGCCGCAGTCATCGACGGGGAGCTGGCGCAGCTGGGGATGGAGGACTTCGGGTATCCTTCCGACGAGCATCTCCAACCCAGCGCCAAGCTCAGCCTGTTCTTCAAGGGCGTGGCGACGGCCCTCCGGCGGCTTCGGGAGAAGATCCCAAAGCAGCTGGCCGACGAGTCACGCAAGATTTGCACGGGAGTTCTTCAGAAGGTGCTGGTGAAGGTGGCTTTCCGCAACCTGGGCCTCAACCTCACCAACGTCCTCAGATCCTTGCCGCCCGACGCCGATCTGGAAGCGCTCAAGGCCCTTGTCGCACCCATTGTGGACAAGGTGAGCGAGATCAGGAGGGTTGAGGGTGGTCGCGTAGACTAGGCCGCCCGCTTTATCTTTTTCCTTGTCGCTGCTAGTCATGTCATAGGAACAATGTGTTAGAGCTGCGACAAGTTATCTTGTAATATAACTTTATTTTGGATGATGATCACTATGTTATTTCCTTTACTAGATCTCTTGCTTTGTATGTTTTACCCTACGCTTTTAGGGAACTTGTCGGCGCAGGCACCCGAGCCGCGAGCGCTGAGTGCGGGACGTCAGCAGCCTGCTGGCGGTGCCGCTCCGACAAGAAACCTTGTCGCGACTAGTTGCAGCACACTTAAGTTGTTGAGCGGACTCGAAACAAAGTAAGGGCGCATCTAGCTACGAGTTGGTTCCTCCGCGCACAGGTTTTCCATACAAAGCAGAGTCGTTCGAGGAAGATAACTTAAAAACTAAAACTAATTGCTCAAACTTTGGCAACTTAGCTTTTCTGTCGTTTGCTTCCCGGCAAGGCGAATCTTCCTTAAACGACGCCTGGTCCACACCATTATCTCTCCTTCCCCCCCCGGCAAACTTGTGTGCGAGGGAACCTTCCTTTCCTTTGTTTGAGAAAAAGAAAGAAGAGAAAATAAAGATATGGGGCCTTTCGGCTCGTCATTGCTTACGGGGTTGGTGCTGCACAAAGTGTCAGATAAAGCATGCAAATGTAAAGTAAAAAGCATGAAAGTGACAAGATGTGCGAAGCACATGAGCTTTACTTATGCACGGGATCTGCGCCCGGCTTTGTACAAAGGATTACATGCAACAGCGGCAAGACTTGTACAAAAGGTGGTTGCCGGAACAGGTTCCGGCAACCGCGCCCTACGGGTAAAACTTACGAAGATGCTCAATGTTCCAGGAGTTGCTCACCGGAATGCCATCTTCGGTCTCAAGGCGGACAGCGCCAGGCCTAGTGACTCGTTTCACCCGGTAAGGGCCTTCCCACTTCGGCGTCAACTTGTTGGAATTCTTGGCGGACTGAACGCGCCGAAGAACAAGGTCGCCTTCCTCGAAGCTTCTGGCATTAACTTTGCGGCTATGGTAGCGGCGCAAAGCTTGCTGGTATCGAGCAGCTCGTACAGCAGCCTGAAGACGATCCTCCTCAAGGAGCAGCGCGTCATCTTGTCGCAGCTGCTCTTGCTCAAGCTCATCATAAGCGAGCACTCGAGGTGACCCGTATACGAGTTCCGTGGGGAGAATTGCCTCCGCTCCATAGACTAGAGCGAAAGGCGTCTGGCCAGTGGCTCGATTTGGCGTCGTCCTGATCGACCAAAGAACCACCGGCAGCTCCTCGATCCAGTTTCTTCCGCACCTGCGCAGCCTGTCGAAAGTCCTGGTCTTGAGCCCACGCAGCACTTCAGCATTTGCCCTCTCCGCTTGACCGTTGCTTCTCGGATGAGCAACAGAAGCGAAGCAGACCTTGGCGCCAAGGTCTTGGACGTACTGCATGAAGGTGCGGCTCGTAAATTGCGTGCCGTTGTCGGTGATGATCCTGTTAGGAATCCCGAAACGGCAAACAATCGACCTGAAGAACTTGACTGCTGACTGTGCTGTCACCTTCCTCACTGGTTCCACTTCCGGCCACTTCGTGAACTTGTCGATTGCAACGTACAAGTACTCGAAGCCCCCGACAGCTCGGGGGAAAGGCCGAGGATATCGAGCCCCCAGACCGAAAATGGCCAGGATAAAGGGATCGTCTGGAGAGCTTGAGCTGGTTGGTGAATCTGCTTGGAATGGAACTGGCACGCTTCACACTTGGTTACTTGTGCAGTTGCATCCTGGAGGGCTGTCGGCCAAAAGAAACCTTGCCGGAAAGCTTTGCCGGCAAGTGCTCTTGCGCCAATGTGGTGACCACATATGCCTCCATGTATCTCTGCCAACAGCTTCTGTCCGTCTTCCCGGCAAATACACTTCAATTTCACACCGTTGAGTCTTCTTCTGTACAGTATGTTGTCGACAAACTGGTACATACTTGACTGCCGGGCTACTTTTTCCGCTTCTTCTTGCTCTTCGGGAAGTTCTCCTGTCTGAAGGAAACGGACAATCTGTTGTGCCCATGCTGGAGCTTGCGGCTCGACAACAAGGACTAAAGGCACATCTGCTGCTGCGGGAACATCCGCTTCTACGGCGAGAACCTGCGGCTCAGCCGGAGCTTGATGTCCCCGGCAAGCTTGCCGGAGCAAAACTTGTCGGGAGCGTCTGCTTCGACGGAACAAGCACTGAGACTTGCCGGAGCAAACTGCTCCTCAGCATCTTTGGCGTTGATCTTGGGGACCTTCTTGGCGGCGGCTTCGGGAAGCTCTGCCGGAAAGTAGTCACCGGAAATCAACTTTCTCTTCTTGCTCTGTCCAGTTGATGGTGTCACGGATGGTTGAGTCAGCTTGAGCACAAAGATCCCTGGTTCCACAGGTAACTTAAGTGCGGCGCACTTTGACAGGCCATCAGCAATGTCATTCTGAGCTCTTGGAACATGTTCCATTTGTAGGCCGTCAAAGTGCTCTTCTAGCTTTCTCACTTCATCAACATAAGCTTCCATCAATGGACTCTGATAACTCTTGTTCACTTGGCGGACGACAAGCTGTGAGTCTCCCCTGACAATGAGTTTCTTAATCCCAAGGTCTGCCGCGATCCTGAGACCGGCAAGCAAGCCTTCATACTCTGCAGTATTGTTCGTTGCTTGCTCCTTGGGAAAGTGCATCTGGACTACGTACTTGAGGTGCTCTCCGGTGGGTGCGACAAGCAGCACGCCCGCACCGGCGCCTTGCAGCGAGAAGGCACCATCAAAATACATCAGCCACTCTTTACTTGCTTCCTTGACGGGGATGCTCGTCTCTGGAATCTCTTCATCTGGTGTTGGCGTCCACTCTGCTATGAACTCTGCCAATGCTCTGCTTTGGATAGTTGAAGTGCTTTCAAACTTGAGGCCAAAGCTTGACAGTTCCAGTGCCCACTCGACAATCCTGCCTGTTGCTTCTGGATTTTGCAGTATCCTCTTCAACGGAAAGCGAGTGACAACTGTGATCTCATGTGCTTGGAAGTAATGGCGCAGCTTTCTCGAGGCCATGAGAAGGCCGAAAAGCAACTTCTGCACACCAGAGTACCTTGACCTAGCCCCCTGTAAAAGGGAACTGACAAAGTAAACTGGGCGCTGCACCATTCTCTTCTGCACCTCCTTATGCGTCTGCGCAGATCCATCTTTGTCGGGACCAGAGCTTGCGGACCAGAGCTTGCCGGACCAGAGCTTGTCGGTGAAGCCCCCTGCTTGTCGCTGGATGCATCTGCCGTGGTTGCTGGCTCATCATCTGCCTCCCTCTCCGCCACTAACGCAGCACTAACCACTTGATTGGTTGCCGCTATATACAGCAGCAACTTCTCTTGTGGCCTAGGTGCGACAAGTGTTGGAGCGGAGGACAGGTATCTCTTCAAGTCCTGCAGCGCAGCCTCCGCTTCCGGAGTCCATTTCATTGGACCTGCCTTTTTCAATATTTTGAAAAACGGCAGGGCGCGCTCAGCAGATCTAGAGATAAACCTGCTGAGAGCAGCCACGCAACCGGCAAGTCTTCGTACATCCTTGACGCGCTTTGGTGCTTCAATCTGCTCAATGGCCTTGATCTTGTCGGGATTGGCTTCAATCCCCCGCTGAGACACAAAGAACCCGAGAAGCTTGCCGGAAGGGACTCCAAACACGCACTTCTCGGGGTTCAGCTTGAGGTTGATCTTGCGCAGATTTGCAAAGGTTTCATCCAAATCTTGGATCAGGGTCGCTTTGTCCTTGCTCTTGACCACTATGTCATCCATGTAGGCTTCCACATTTCTGTGCATCTGCGGCTCAAAAGCGTGGTGGACTACCCTTGCAAATGTTGAACCAGCATTCTTCAAACCAAAGGGCATCCGTACAAAACAGTATGTGCCACATGGGGTAATGAACGCGGTTTTCTCCTCATCCTCTTCTGCCATGAAGATCTGATGGTATCCTGAGTATGCATCAAGAAATGAAAGCAAGTCACATCCGGCTGTGGAGTCAACAATCTGGTCGATGCGCGGCAAGGGAAATGGGTCTTTGGGACAAGCTTTATTGACATCGATGAAATCGATACAAAGCCTCCATTTCCCATTGGCCTTGTGCACGACAACAGGATTGGCCAACCACGTAGGATGGAGCACTCCTCTGACAAGGCCTGCTGCTTCCAACTTCTTGATCTCTTCTGCAATGAATTCTTGGCGCTCCACTGCTTGTTTCCTAACTTTCTGCTTGACGGGCCGCGCATGAGGACAGACGGCAAGGTGGTGCTCGATTACTTTCCTGGGAACACCGGGGATGTCAGACGGTTGCCATGCAAACACGTCGACATTCGCCCGCAGGAAAGCAACGAGCGCGCTTTCCTATTTAGGATCGAGCGTGGCACTGATGGTGAAGGTACCACCAGTGCCGTCCTCCTTGGCGGACACCTTCTTGGTCTCTGGTGGAGCTGCCATTGCCTTCTTACACTTGCCGGTGGAGCTCGATGGTGCGTCCTCGACGGTAGCGCAGCACTCCGAAGAGGTGCGCTTGCCGGAGTGGGCATCAGAACTCTTGCCGGACTTAGTCTTCTTCTTCCCCCGGGAGCTTCAGCGGCAAGTGACTTGCGATCTGTTGCAGCTGTTGCCTCCCGGTAGATCTTGTCGGCGCAGATAAGAGCATCCTTCTTGTCGCCAGGGACAGAGATGACGCTTATCGGGCCTGGCATCTTCAGTACGTTGTATGCATAGTGAGAGGCTGCCATGAATTTGGCAAGTGCTGGACGGCCGAGTATCCCATTGTAAGGCAATGGAAGTCAGCAACGTCAAAAGTGACCCTCTCAGTCCTGAAGTTCAGCTCGCTGCCAAATGTTACCGGCAACGTGATCTTTCCCTTCGGCTTGCTCCTTCCCGGATTGATTCCTTGAAATGTGCCGGTCTCTTCGAGCTCGCTGTCAGGGATCTGGAGTTTCTGGAGCACTGCGGAGGAGATCAGGTTCAAGCCGGCCCCGCCGTCAACTAGCATCTTAGTGACCTTGAGGTTGCGGATAGTTGGTGAAACCAACATCGGCAAGCACCCGACCGCAGTTATGCGATCTGGGTGGTCCTCAATATCAAAGATGATAGGCGTGCTGGACCATTTCAGAGGCCTGCGCGACTCGACGGGTGGTTCTGCCGCATTGACTTCCCGCACCCATTGTTTGAGCTGGCGGTGTGAAGTATGCAGAGAAGCACCGCCGTCCACGCACAGGACCTCTGTGGCTTTCTGGAACTCCTACTCATCGGTCTCGTCATCATCCATGTCTTCGTCGTCATCGTCATCTTCATCCTTGTCGCGGCCGCGGGGAGGTCCGTCTCCTTGCCGCTGCTTGGCCTTGCCGTGGCGTCCTCCTCGGCCGGGACGTTTCTCGCCGGATCCCCCAGCACCTTCCTGGGCCTTCTCCTTGTCGCGCTGCTCGTATTCAGCCTTCTGCTGCTCAACAAGCTGCTCGACTTTCTTGCAGCTCTGGAGATCATGGCCCTTGGTGCGGTGGATCTTGCAGTACTGCTTGTTGGTGCCGTCCTGCTTGTCGGCGACCGCCACAGCCTTCGCGGCAATCGCCTTGCCAGAGCCACTAGCTTTGGCTTTGTTGGCGCCACCTCCGCCGCCGGTCTGCTCGACAACTAACACCTCTTTGCCTTTCTTCTTTCTGTTATTCCGCCGCCGGTTTTTCCTTGCCGGGGCAGTATCCTCACTGTCAGATCCTCCTGCTCCTATGTTCTCTCCGGGGAGTCTCCTCCCTTCCTCAGCACGTGCACACTTGTCCGCCAGGGCATATAGCTCACTGACATCTCTGATCTTGCACATCTCCATCTCCTCCCGCATCCTGCAGTTCCGCACGTTCTGGTGGAACGCGCTGATTACTGCGGCAGGGTGGATGTCTGGGATGTTGTGCTGCACGTTGCTGAATCTCTGTATGTACTTGCGCAGGGGCTCTCCTTCCTTCTGGGCGA
Source organism: Triticum aestivum (assembly GCF_018294505.1). Classification (NCBI taxonomy): domain Eukaryota; kingdom Viridiplantae; phylum Streptophyta; class Magnoliopsida; order Poales; family Poaceae; genus Triticum; species Triticum aestivum. The sequence continues at coordinate 729,846,800 of NC_057813.1, forward strand.
GCAGGTGAAGGTCACTCTCTTGGCCATGAGGCTTGTGGCCGCCTGTGAAGGCGCCGACAAACTGATGGCACAGGTCAGCCCAAGAGGATATGGAGTTGTCCGGCAAGTGCATGAGCCAGGATCTGACGTTGGGCTTGAGCACCAGCGGGAAGTAGTTGGCAAGGATCTTGTCGTTTCGCCCCCCGGCAACCTGCACCGCGATGGTGTAGATGCTGAGGAACTCCGACGGGTGCGTCTTGCCGTCGTACTTCTCCGGTACATCTGGCTTGAAGTTCTTCGTGCTGGGCCACTGGACCTGCCGCAGCTCACGAGTGAACGCAGGGCAGCCTACCGCGTACGGCAAGTCGCCTGGTTCTCCGGGCGCGTGCATGTCAACAGAGGGCCCAACGCGCTTGTCGGATTGACGTCGCGCTTCTCTTCGGCGCTCGATGCGAGTACAAGCGTCTTCTTGCTGTCGTTCGTGAAGAACTTGGCGCTGATCGGGACGAGCTCGTGGATCCGACGATGCGGTGGAGTCGCTGTCGAGGTGGATCCGGCGAGTCGGCGATCTTGGCCTTCGGGGTGGAGAGTGCATGGTAGTAGCACCATCACCAGTTTTGTCGCCGTCGGCTCGCGCCTGGCAACCCTGTCGCGGCAACGATGCGCTCGGTTGCCGCGGAGTGTCACCGTTGGCGAAGCCGATGAGACTCTAAATGGTGGCCCTCCATTCGTCGATCTTGTCTGACGTCGGAGGGTAATCCAGGAGCAGTTGAGCTCGCGCTAAAGCTTCCGCTGGAGTGGTGGGCGGCAGTGGCGAACGGTGCGAGGAGCGGGATATGCTCGGACTTCTAACTACGTTAGAAGGAGCAGTATCCCGTCCAAGCGACCGTGCCTCACTCGTGCCAGCATGTTGGCGTGCATGCTGGTCTTGAGCGTCCCGAGACCCACCAGCTTGATCTTGGTCCAACAAGCGTATGGTACTGCGAATACCATGACGCTGTCGGTCTTGCGTCTCCTGAGAGGGACGCGGCGGATGCGAAGACACCAGGGTTTGTGCCGCCTTGTCCTTGGACCTGGCAGCACCGTGAGCTTCCTCGTCGATGTCCGTTCTTCCACCAGCATCAACCCCATCACCTGTTTGCTCTAGTGGCGGTGAGATCGACGCGGACGGAGCAGCTGCCTCCGAAGCCTTCTTCTTCGGTGGCATGTTGATGAAGAAAACGAAGATCTAGCTCGTGTGAACGCCGGATCAGGTTCGCACAATCTCGACGCCCCCTACCTGGCGCGCCAAAGATGTCGGGGAAACTGATCCGCGAACACCTATGGGGCCGGCGGACCGAGCCCCTTTTGGTTCGGCGGGGGGCGGAGGTCGCACGAAGAGCAGATCGAGGCGAAGCACACGAGCAGTTTACCCAGCTTCGGAGCTCTCCGGAGAGATAATACTCCTACTGCTGCTTGGTTGATTGTATTGTGTTCTTGCTCTAGAGAGCTAAGTGTTTTCTGGCTTCGAAATGATCCGAGCCTTCCCTACTAGTCCAACTGAACCGAACTTTCCGAACCCCTTCTACGTTGCGCATGGGCCTCCTTTTATATGCACAAGGGGTCACCGACAGGTGGCAACGCAGAGAAGGGTAAAAATGTAAAAAGAGAGGTGGTTGGTACAGTTGCTTGTACAGTATACTCTACCTAACCCTGACGGCAGGGGACAAGGGCATTAAATGCCCGTCTGTGTCGCCTAAACAGTGTAGAAAAGGACCGTCAGGGGCGCCACCGTCCGCCACGATCGCGATCTTGTCAGCGTCGCATGCCACCGCTTACCGCTGGCTGCACAGCCTTCCGCCACGCGTGCCTGGAAAGGCCCCCAGGGCGACACGTTGGTGGATGCGCTGGAGCGTGGTCGAAGAGTGGCCGCTTGCCGCGGCAAGCGTCTTGCCGCGGTCGTGGTCTTGTCGCGCCCGGAAGCTTGTCGCTCGCCGGGCCTTGCCGGGACGCGTGGCGCGTCGCGGCAAGTTCCTTGGAATGCCTCCGTTGGCCTTCCCGGCAAGCTCCTCTTGCCGGGGCCTTGTCTTCTTTACTCGAATACTTTGTTCTTGAATGGCTCCAAAGGAGCCACAGAGTACCTTGGCGGTCACCCGGCAAGCCCTTGCCGCGGGGCGCTGCAACTGCCCGTGCACAAGTTCGGGGTACTAGGGTACCCCTACTCTAGTACACCGACAGTCATGTCTCCTCTCACGACAGGTTCTTGTGTTTACCAGAGAGAGAGAGAGAGAGAGAGAGAGAGAGAGAGAGACCACTAGTTGCAGGTTGTTATGAGTGTTCATTTTATTGTACAGCCTTGATTCTAGGTCCTTGAAAATTGAGCTTTTTTGAATTGAAATGCATGAAGGCGCATGCTTTGTATTTTCTTGTGGGAAAAAAGCCATCGTTGTTGAAGCCCATGAAGTTGTATAAGCCCTGAACCGTGTGCTCTTCCTACAAATTTTATCTCTCCTGATTGCTTGATTTGGCGTCCTGTACAGCTCCTTCCCGGGGACTAATTGTTTAGGAAGAAATTGATTTATTGGTAACTGACAGCTTGTTTCCATGCATTTGATTCTCATGATTCATGAGGCTTGCCTTTATTATTTTCTAAAACAAGAGCTCTCTTTAAATAAAAAATGTTCCATTTTGCATTTGAGCCAGAAGTCCTTAGCTGTTTCCCTCCCAAAATTTGAGTCCTTATCTATACAATCAAGACTTGCCATTTTGATTCAATTGACTAACTTTATGTAAACAGCTAAACACACCGTATTGCCTCCACCAAAATCCATCACATCAGAGCCTAAGAAGCAACTGCGGCAGTGTAGTAATCCGTATACACCTGACCGATGATAACGCCGATTCCATGATGGAGAAGGAACCTCATACATGGCAAGCCATGGTAGACTACAACTCTTGGTGTCTTCCATGTTTGCATGCACGTAATCATGCTCGGTTTGATTTCATGTTGTTAAAGTGCCATTCAAATTTAACCAATTTATAAGATGCATTTTTGTCCTTGATAATATGTAATACACACTTTGGTATACCTTGTTTTCTGGAAATTTCGTTATATTTGTAATGCTTTCCTACTCTCAGTAATGACTCTCACCTCGTCATCCGCCATCTCCCGGCTATAAGAGCATGGTTAATAATATAGACATCGGATGGCTATATTGAACCACCATGTTATCTATAGCCATTCAACAGAAAAAACCAAGAGCATCTCCTTCGTAATTCAGAGCATTTGGTTGGAAAACGACAAAATAAAAGATATAAAACTGCAACAGAGCCGTGGTTTTTCTCTCCTCTCATCGATGGAACCATGGCCCAACGTAAATAATGTATCTGCAGAAATTATGGAGTAGAAAGTACTGCATCCTCCAGCCCTCTCACCACTGCAGTCCTTTTCCTCTCCAATCCACATTGCACTATTCTTCCTGCCGCGAGGAAGCCATTGTAGGAGGTGAATAATTCAGGGACCTAATAGAGGTTTTGGGTTGTGCTCTTAGATTGTAGCGGGGTTTGTGTTGGTTAGCTCCCGTTGTTTTTAATTAATGTTTTCTTGATGGTGTTTGCTTTGCCAGGTCGGAAGAATTTCGGAAAACATGGCCGCGATGGGTGGGGACCAAAGACAGAGGACGATGGGTCCCGCGGAGGACAAGTTCCCCGAGGGGTTGCGCGTGATTACCGTGGCGACGACTGCGCATGCCTTAAGGTACTCAAGGCTGTCCTGCGCTGCTTCAAATACAACGATGAGTCTCTCTTGATCCCTCCATAATCGGAGCCATAGTCCATTACAATCGGAGCCATGTGATCGTTTTCTCTAAGTGATGAATAATGCCTGTTGCTGTACAGCAACGGCAGTGATGGACGGGAAGACGGCGTTGAAGATACTCAGAGCGGGGGAAGCCGGAGTTAGGCCTGGTGATCACGGACGTGGGCATGCCAGGCATGGACGGCTTCAAGCTCCTCCTGATGGATCTGCCCTTCATCACTACACTACTCTCACTGCTCGAAACAAAGTCTTATTTTTCATTCTAATTAACACGCATGAGCTGATAATACTTTTAGAGAACGTTTTTCTGTAGCTCGACCTACGTGGTACCCACTATCTCAGCCATCCATTCTAGTTTCTTATTCATGTGGATGTGTATAGCAGTGCAAAAATCAGCAGCAAGCGTCAGACGCTCAGTTCTTAATCCTCTGGCGCGAGCCTCTTTTGGAATATCTCAGGCATAGGCTGCACGTTTTGCCAACACGTAGGACCCGCCATGCATGTGAGATATTTTAATGCGAGATAGACATGGCTGTAGTTTATCAAAGGGCGCTCTCTCTTTCCTCGGTCTTTCTCACATGACTGCACAACACAGCTCTCTAGCCTCTCTCTCTCACACGCTCTCTCTCTCTCCTTACAAACAGTCTCACATTCACATGCATGCACTACAGTACATGCCTCATATGAACGGTGGTCCATCTTTTTTATTTGTGGGCAGAAAATCTTGTTATGTTTAGCAGCAAACTTTACATCTTCCGTTGACCAAATCCATGGGTAGAACGAATCCACCCCGCAACTACGACAGTGCTGTCCAATGAAATGCACTGCATGATGATGCTAATCTCTCTTTTCGGCATGCATGTGGGGCGGTTGAAAAGACGGTGCAGATTTAAATGCGCGGGGCTGGCTCGAGCAGCTTCATACTCCACCTTCGGCTGAGCTGCATGGAGTAGATTGCAGGCCTATGCCTGCTTGAGGTTACTTTTCAGAAGGACATGACCGCACCTACTTGGCAGGATTTTGAGCAAATCCACCCCCAGGCGTCCCTTGTCCGTCTAGGGTTTTGCCCCGCCGCCACCCCCCACCCCCCTCCCCACCCCCTCGCCGCCACATGAGATGACCGCCGGGAAAGCCCGCGCGGGTGCCGGGGAAGGTGGCGGCGAGGTCTTCGGAGCTCCTTTCTCGCGGAGGCCCTCGGATCCAGGGGCGGCGACCCCTGCTGGCATGGCGTGTGGCGTGCCTGAGGGTTCGGCCGTGAGGATGGCAAGCCGCAGGTGGTGGTCGAGCGCGGCGCGGATCTTCCCGTGCTAGATCTGGAGGTATTGCCCCCCTACTTTCCATGCATCCCTTCCCAGTCCCCAGTTCGGTTTTGGATCTTGCCGGATCCACCTCCGGTGTGTTCTGGTGGAGCAGATTGGTGTCCGAGGTAAACCTTGGCCGCCTTGGCTGGCCGGCAGCGACGACGCCACCTTTTGGCGCCGCTTTCCTCCTTGGGAGCGCTGCTGAGGACACCATCTCTCCATTCCGCCCCATGTCTGGGTGAAAACCAAGATCCAATGCGGATCGGGCGTCGGCGGCGCCCTGTGCACCGTAACCTTCCTGGATGCGGCACCAAGGACATTGGGATCGGATGTGAGGGTCTGCAGGTGAGGGGTGGGGGTGTGCTGCCTCCCTTTCTGTGGAGCGGTGTTTCTCTCTACATATGCTTGGCGGCGGCTCTTGGCGGCATGGAGCAGCTGAGGCTTGGCGTCAGATGTGTGGCGAAGGACACACGCAGGAGGTTGACGCTGTCCGGCGTCGTGGTGGCGTCGGCGGCAGCGAGACCGGGCAAGGCCGATGCAACAGTACAACTCTGAAGATGGATATGTGGCAGGTGGCTGTGGCGGCCTCATACCCGGCAGGCGTCCTGGTTGAGGAGCACGCCCCACTGGTGGGTGCCCATACCCGGCAGGCGTCCTGGTTGGGACCTCAGGTCTTAGATGTTAGGTTTGGCTGCGAGGTCTGTTTGGTATTAGGTCCAGACCATCAACGCCCCTTCATCAGCTACATAGGAGTAGCGACAGAGGTTGCTCAGATGGTGGCTTTGGTCTTACTATTGTACGACTTTGTAAGGTCTTGTTTTCATAATTAATAAATTGGCCGTATGCATCGTCCAGATGCAGTGGCCGGGGGTATTCCTCCTTTTCTAAAAAAAATGACCGCACCTACTAATTACACTACTGCACCGCTCCTTGATGTGTCTTCACCACACAAATCTCAAAGCAAACCAACACTGGTAGAAAAAGAGGCTTCCGTCCAGCCCCATTAGTCGCGAAACTGTAGGAACCGCGACTAATGAAGTCTTTAGTCGCGGTTCGGCAGACGAACCGCGACCAAAGGCCTGGGCCCAGGGCGCTCGGTGGCCAGCTGGTGCACGTGAGGGGCTTTAGTCGCGGTTGGCCAGGCCAACCGCGACTAAAGGTGCGCAAAGGCCTTTAGTCGCGGTTGGCCAGGCCAACCGCGACTAAAGCTCCTCCCCTATATATACCAGTTCAGCACGCTCACTTAGCCATTTGGTGCCACTTCTCTTCACAAGCTTCACAAGGGGGTGTAGGTTTGCTTTTGGTTCCTCTTATGCACACAAGGTGTTTGATGAAATGCCCTAAGAGGGTGAAACAAACATGATATGAAGTGTTGGAGCCACACTTGAGGTTCCTCATTTATTTTTTCCTCCTCGATCGCGGTTAGCAACTTGAACCTTTCATGCATGTGTGTCATTGATAAAATATGCATGTGTGCAGTTCATTGTTTAATTTATATTGTTTGTAGCTAGTTAGTTTAACAAATGCATGATGGTTAATTATATATTTTATATTATAATAATGCAGATGAATCGGCAATGGATGTACGGTAACCGACTCTCCGGCGAGTTCACTACGGGTTTGAAAGATTTCCTCGTAGTGGCTAATGCGAACAAGCAGGGGGGTTTTGTTATCTGTCCATGTGTTATCTGTAAGAATCAGAAGGGTTACTCTTCCTGATTTAAAATGAACTAGTTTTATTTTTCTGATTTTTTTGATATATAATTGTATTTTTAAGATTTTAAAATGAATTAGTTTTATTTTTCTGATTTTAAAAGGAAAAAGGAAGAAGAAGAAAGAAGGAAAAAGGAAGAAAAAAACAGAAGAAAAAAACAGAAGAAAAAAAGAAAAACAGAAGAAAAAAACAAACAGAAGAAAAACATAAGAAAAAAACAGAAGAAAAAAACAGAAGAAAAAAACAGAAGAAAAAAGGAAAAAGAAAAAAAGGAAGAAAAAAAGAAAATATGCCACCTACTGGGCCACCACGGCCTGAATACGACTAGAAACCCATTAAAGGGCCAGGATTCAGGCCCGCAGAAGGCCGAGTAGGCCCACAGGCACATAGTGACAGAATAGGCCCGTAAGCCTGCATTTGAGAGGAGCTCGAAGTGGTGAGCGCAGCCGCGCTTATAAACCACTGTCGAAGCCTCTCGGCTAGCGAGGTGGGACTAAACATCCCACCGCACCGCGCCAGTTCTAGCACAGACCTTTAGTCCCGGTTGGGGAGGCGGACCGCGACTAAAGGGTACCCTTTAGTCACGGTTGTTGTCCCCAATTGCGACTAAAGGGTCTTTCTGCGCGGGAACGGAAGCGGCGCCAAAACCCTTTAGTCCCGGTTGGGGAGGCGGACCGCGACTAAAGGGTACCTTTAGTCGCGGTCCGCCTCTCCAACCGCGACTAAAGGTGCGTCTATAAATACTGCACTTAGCAGTTTTGCCACTTCCCATTCTCCTCTCTCTCGACGCTGAAGCGCTGCCCCGACGCCGACGCCGAAGCCCTGCCCCGACGCCGACGCCGACGCCGAAGCCCTGCGCGCCGCCGCCCCCGTCCCCAGTGAGCGCCGCCTCCGCCCGTGCCCTGCCCTTGCCCGCCGCCCGTGCCTTGCGCCCTTGCCCGCCGCCCGCCGCCCGCCGCCCGCCGCCCGCCGCCCTGCCGCCCGCCGCCCGCTGGCCCTGCCTGCCGTCCTCCGCGCGCCGGCAGAAGAAGAAGAAGGAAGAAGAAAAAGGAAGAAGAAGAAGAAAGAAAAAGGAAAAAGGAAGAAGAAGAAAGAAGGAAGAAGAAAACAAAAGAAAAACAGAAGAAAAACAAGAAAAAGGAAGAAAAAAGGAAAAAGGAAGAAAAAAAGAAAAAGGAAGAAAACAACAGAAGAAAAAAAGAAAGAAGAAAAAAAAGGAAGAAGAAAAAAAGAAAGAAGAAAGAAAGAAGAAAGAATATGTTTTGGAATTCATTAATATTTTTTTGTTTTGATGAATTTTTTGTGTCTAATAAAATCAATTTTTTGAAATACACAAATAATTTTTAAATTCACGAATATGTCATGAATCAGTGAAAAAATTAAATACGTGAACTATTCTGAAATCCCTAAACATTTTTTGAATACACAATATGTTTTTATTCCTGTTTTTTCCACAAAATCATCAACATTTTTTGAAAACCTTTTTTTTTTGCAAAATCACAATGTTTTTGTATCCATGAACATTTTATGATTCATTTTTTTGAATTCACATACATTTTATGATTTCTCAAATATCTTTTTTCATTGCTATATTTTGATATACTGAATTGTTTTAAAGATGAAAAGGATAAAAACAGGAAAAGAAAAAATGAAATGAAATGAAAAAGAAAAGAAAAAAGAGTGTGGCCAGCACCCCCCGCCCTGCACATGGGCCATCCCGACCCCACATATATTCGTCTCCATCCGCATCCCTGGCCAAACCCTAGCCACTCTACTCCAAGCTCTGTTCGGACAATTTGTTTATACGGAGAGGGGCGGCGAGGGGGGCGGCGATGCGCGCGGTGTTTTTTTAGGGATCGAGAGGGGACGGCGAGGGTTATAAATGTGTTGTCCTCGCCTCCCCTCTCCGTGACGCCGTCGTCTGCCGCCCCGTCTCGCGCTCTATATCGATGAGTTATGCATGACGTACTGTGCATGTATCGTGTCCGCAGGTTCCACTGGATTCTGCTAGTAATTAAAGTTAACACCTCAGAATGTCTCGTCCACGACTCTGTGAATATGGATCCAAAGCTTTGGGGCGGCATGAGAAGAATGCTGCAGAAGTAATTATTTTCATTCATTTGCGCTCTATATCGATCGGCCTATTTCGTTCATTTCCTAATATCAAGTAACTAATTAATAACTCTCTTGTTCATTTAATTTTCTTTGCCTCGTAGGGTTTGGAGACGGTTCGTAGATACAAAGATCGGTGAATTCAAAAAAGAGCTAGAATTCAAAATGTTAAAGGCTAAGAATGCTGGGGATATTCAGCCACCGGAGACCAATCTATGTGGATACTATGTCTGTGAGATGATCCGGAGATACACCTCTGAGCGGGTTCCGAGTGATACCAATGCTCAGAGGAATAACCTCCGGTGGATGCTTAGTCCAGAAGCTCGCTTCCGACCACTTCAAGAGGAACTAGCTGGATGGTTCAGCAGGGAAGTCCTCCATCCTAAAGGAGAACACTATTACGAGGACGTAGAACTTTATATGCATTAAATCATGTATGGAAACTTGTTCAAAATTGTATATGGTCATCCGATGATATTGAATATATATTGTATATTCCTCTTGAATTCTTTTTGGTTCTAATTTCAAATTTATTTGAAATTGTACATTCATATGCATGTATGTAGTACCGTAGAATATATGAAACTCCTTCAAAATTAAAATAAAGCACAAAAGAAATAAAACAATACAAATTAAACAGAAAACAGGTTTAAGGGGGGGGGGGGGCTAAAACCCTAAACCTGCGGCGGCCTTTAGTCGCGGTTGGCCAGAAGAACCGCGACTAAAGGTCCTCCGCCCCGACGGCCACCTGGCGCCCACGTGGACGGGCCTTTAGTCGCGGTTCTTAAGCAACCGCGACTAAAGGGGGGGGCCTTTAGTCGCGCCCGTTCGGTCGCGGTTGCGCAACCGCGACTAATGGCAGTTGTGAACCGCGACCAAAGGCCCTTTTTCCACCAGTGCAACGATGTAGATAGTGGGTACCATGTAGCTCGTGCTAGGAAGGAACTTTGTGATATTTTTACTCCTGAATTTTTAAGACCGCAAGGCCAGCATGTGAGGTCCTGCACCACCCGTCCTTCACTCGCCTCCCCGGTGCTGCTTCCATCGGCCCTAGCACCAGGAAAAATATCCTGTGGAGCTTAGGCTCATGGGCATCCTGTTATCTAGCCATCCAATTCCGCATCGTGAATCGTGCAAGTACTTTTCTTTTTTTTTCTCCCATATAGCTTAACATATGAACTTCAAACTTTTCAGCACAACAAAACATTCTTACAAGAATGTGGAAAAAAACTTACAGATTTTTTTGCGCATCATAAATACTAAAAATAAGATTTTTTTTAATTAAAAAATCTTATTTTCGATATTTTTCTAGGACAAAAAATTTAAATTTTTTATCCCATATTGTTTAAAGAATGTTTTGTTGTCCTAGAAAGTTTCAAGTTCATTTGTTGTTTTGTTTTGAAGAAACAAAAAAGAGAAAGTTTTCATGTAGTAAGTTAGTTGTGTAGCATGGATCTCAAAGCAACATTAGATGGTAAGGATAGGAGGTGTCCAGGAGCCCGTGCGCACAACCTGCCATCTGCCGCAGCTGCAACTCGTCCCGTTTGCTCCACTTCCGCGCACGAGCTGCTGCCGTGCACAAGCTTTGGCCGATGCCAAGCAAGCTCCCCGGCCTTAGCTCTCTGCTCTTCGCCTACGAACACCAAGTGTGGATAGCTTCCTCCTCCGGCCACATCAGCGCATGTTTCCTTTATAGACCACCACCACCCTCTTGTCCCCCTCCCTATGACGAGAGGATCTTCACCACCCGACCCGCACCTCGTACCTCCAACAACAAGGCAGTACGGCGGGGACGCGCGAGCGACTACCGGAATGTCAAGTGCAAGACGACCTCGGACATATAAGGAAAGTGTAGAACTACCGTCGCCAAGACCGAGACTCCTAAGTACTCGTCGGATCGCCAAATTCGTGTATCGACGTCGTGTGCTTTCTACCGCCAAGTACAACGACGACCCGAAGACCCTAGGATTCGTCAAGTTTCCTCTCCGCGTGAATGACTACCACTGCTTGGATTCAACAAGACAACATGTACCACTACGTCCACGACAACCGTGAACATCTACACCGCACCGACTCGCTCTGGTCCAAAAATGCACGCTTTGAAGGTTTAACCCGAGATGGCGCCCGTGGACGAATGCATGTTTTGTATGCACCCTATGTTTGCTCCGTGTCCGAATTGTTTTGTGCATGATCCTCATTTGCCATGCCAGCGACACGTAGGACACCCGGTAACCGGGATGACCCCATCGACACTTTGGACGACACATCCATGCACACCCACACTTATTCTTTTGCTCGATATCTCAATGAGTTATCGAAACCGGAATGTAGCCATGGCACCATTTCCTCTTTAGCCGTCATGGCGCACCTTTCTTTCTGCCATGGCGACTAATGCTACATATCATATTATGCCACTATTTCCATAACATTGCACATAACTTGAATATGTCATGCTCATGCATTTAATAGCTCATAAACCATGCATCGGACTAAAATGATCTACATATGTTAAATGCTTAGAGTTTTGTGTAGTTTTACAATTTCCAACCTACATCCATGTTAATTTTTTTTCAGAACGTTGTTTGATTAAATATGCATAAATGTCTTGCTAAAATCGTTTATTTCATAACTAAATATGCTCAGCTCTGAATTAAATAAAATATACATGTAACTTGACTATAAAAATGCGTACAATAACATGGTGCACTTACTTGGCACTTTTCACAATAATAAAATTTTGTTTAGGGTAGAACAGTACCAATTTCGAAAATTACGTATGGGGATTTCCCGGAATTGTTATGTGTTGTTTTCGGCCTCATTTAAACTCGCCTAGATAGGTAGTTTAACTATGTTTCATCTCTTGCATGTTTAACAAAACTTAATCTTGTCATGTACATAGACGAGAGTGAACTAAATACTTGAATGTGAATTTCGTCAATATGCAACTCGTTGCATATTGAGCAACACTTAATGTGTTGTATGTGGTTGGTGCATCTTGCAGTAACATGACTCATTAAACCGGACATGCATCATCCTCGATTGTGCATCATGCCATGATTATGCTTGTGTACTTACCGTATTCTTTGCTTCTTTTTGCTTGTGCTTCTTCTCGATAGATCCCCATAACATTACGAGTGTGAGGATTCGTTCGACTATGCTTGTTCGTCTACCATCTTAGGAATCCGTTATCTGGCTATGTTGCCTAATAAAGCCAAATATTGCATACGGACCCGCTAGCCCCGCGCATAATTAATCAACAAACCGAGCCAGTGCTCCACATGAATGTTGGTCCACATTTCACAAGTGTACTAGAGATCCTCTAACACACCGGTCATGATGACTTCCACGTACACCACATGGCAACTAAAACTCCCACCATCGAAGGAGAATCCTGCTCCCAAAAGAAGCCAAACTAGGGTCGTTCCTTGTTTGGGAAGATGGTTTCTTAAGAACGACCAATAGCCATTGTCTTCGTACCATGCCAAAGACACCATTCCGCACTAAGGCAACCTTGCACGGATCCGGATATGCCCAAAGAATAAAATGTGGCACAAGGCGGTCGTCGTCCTCACACCGCCGACTCCCTCGAACCTCATCCAATGTAGATATTTGAGCCATACAACCAAGACCCAAAAAGTTCCTCTAAGATCCCCCGTCCATGAGATACGGGTCACAAACCAATAACCAACTGTATTGTGAATATGTCACCTAAGGAAATACATTCGCCCCCATATCGAACAAGCTGTCAACCACATCTCACATCGGCACAACATCATGATGTTGCTACAGCCTCGACTTCTACTCAAATATGTGGCCATTTTGCTAACTCCAACATTCACCATTCCCATGCATGTTAGCGACTTCCACCACCCTTCCTCCCTACCGATATAGGCCACGACAACTGTCGCACGTTGGAGCTTCTCCTCCATCTCCTTAGGGAAAAAGTTCATTTCACAAGCCCACCAAGACACCAACCAAATATTGGTTTCTTGTTCGCACCACAGGCGCGTAGGCCAATGGAGGGTGTGGACGATAACCACATATGGTTGATGCCAGCTAGCAGGAGTTGCGACATGTGGAACCATGGCGAGATATTGATACGCCTTCAATGTATCTATATTTTTGTGATGTTCAAGTATATTAATCTCATTTATATATAGTTTTAACACATATGCATACCAATCTCTCTCTCTCTCTCTCTATCACACACACACACACACACCATCACACTTACTGACACACACACACACACCATCACACAAACAATCACACCCACACACACCAACAACACAAACACTCACACAAACCACACAATTTTTTTTTCAGAAAACTGCAGAGGCCGCGTCGGCAAAACCCGGTCTTGGGAAGCAAGCTCGGGGAGGCGCATGGAGTCGCGGGGCCTCGTGCGACGACGGTGGAAACATGACGGGGGAAGCAGGCCGATGGCGAACTAAAGAGACAGCTTTATCACCAACGGTGTTGTTGGGCCATAGAGGGTAGAAACGAATGGGGACAAGGTGAGGAAGGAGGGGCAATCCACGACAGTACGCAATCACAGTTGAGCCAGTAACCAGCAAGGAGAGGGTGCCAGCAGGGTGGGCTTGGGGCAATGGTGACGTCCGGATCTGGGCCACAGTGGAGGCGGAGCTGGGGCAGAGGTGTGATATAGGTGTGGAGGCTGGATGTGCCATGACGGGGTAGGCTATAAATTTATAGGGAAAAGAGAGAAAGGCGTGTGTGGCAAGTGGGTTATTTTTGCTAAGTCCCCTGCCCCATGATGGCTAGTGCCAGACACGGGGATCTCGGCAGAGACAACCTTTCCCGAGAGCGTGACAAATAGAACTTAGCAAAGACCATTTTTTGTTTTTCCCTTGTTCCATATTTTTTTCTTTAAATTGATGTTTCATTTCTTTCGCTTATTTTAGTTTCTTTGCTCCTTTTCCTAGGACCTTATGTAGATGGTGGGAGGTCTGCACTGAAGCCTCGGATCTTCCTGCGAGGCGGTCTGATTTGTGAAGTAGGTGCTACTTCAAAGTTGTGTACTAAACTTTCCATCATTGCAAAACACTTGGATACCCATATTATGACCCCATGCAAAAGGTAGAATGCTTCTGATACTTCCTCCCATGATTTCATGCGCCACACTCTCCAACAGGCCCTACGGTGTCTAACCCAATCTTTTCTTCTGAAGGATCCACTACATGTGACTTGTAGTACTTGTTTGTGCTAAAATATGTTATAAGACCAAGAAAACTATAAACAGAGCCAACCGTAACACATGTTGGGTTGGGTAAATCAAAGGTGGAAGGTTTGTAGTAAATAATGAATCTTCATACAGATGGTCTGGTTTTGAAGGACATGTCACTTCAAAGTTTGGTATTGACTTTTTCCTCATTACACAAACAATGGATGCACATATTAGGATCCCACACAAAATAAGAAGTGGCTCCAACACTTGCTCATGTGATTTCATATGCTCCACTCTTTGGCAGACCCTGTGGCATCTAGCCATAGCTTTTAGCTGGAAGAGGCCACTCGATGTGACTGTTAGTCTTTCGTCATATTGAAATATGTCACAGGATCAGGACAAACCCAAATAGAGGCTAACTCCTACAAGTAGTTGGGTTGGGAGCATCGGAAAGTGGGAGGTGCACATTGAAGCTAGAAGGTCTTCCCGCTAGAAGGTCTGGCTTGTGAAGGAGGTGCTAGTTTAATGTTTTGCATGGAATTTTTTCCTCATTGCAAAACCCTTGGATACCCATATTAGGACACCATGCAAATGAGTGATTTCGATACTACCCCATACAATTTGATCTGCCACCCTCTCCTTTGGGCCCACTGATATCCATATGTAGCATTTCTTATGACGGGACCACTCCATGTGACTTTTAGTCTTTTTATGTTGGAATACGTCATCAGATCATGAAAAATACAAAGAGAGGTCAAATCCTAGCAGGCATTAGGTTGGGGCACCGGAAGGAGGGATGACCACACTGAATCCTTAAACCTTCCCGCGAGATGGTCTGGTTTGTGAAGGAGCTGCCATTTTCCTTATTACACAATTCTGGGATACCCGTATTAGGATCCATGCAAAGGAGGAGTGGTTCCAACACTTCCTCGTGCGATTTGAGCCCCCTTTTTGGCAAGCCCCATGGCGTCTAGCCCTTGCTTGCCTCTGGAAGGGACCACTTCATGTAATTTCAGTCTTTGTTTTTGTTGGAATATATAATATTATCAAGAAAAACCCATAGAGATCCCAACTCCAAATCGGCTTTAGGTTTGGGGCACTTGAAGGGGGAAAGTCGTAGTATTGCAAAGCATGCTAGCTGTGGCAGGTGCAAAGCGGGCTGCTGGAGCGGCTGAGGTGGGGAGCTCGCCGAAGATGTCCTCGAAGGCCATGGCGACTGATACTAAGGTAGAGAGAAGATTGCCTCCCTGCACTACTATTCTGTTATTGCGAGAGGTACATGTTACATATACACAAAGGTCCAACGTCTCCCGTGACTATAGACACGCAGGCCATAATCGTGGGGAGTTGTTTTTTTTTTTTTGCCTGGGGGAGTGGAGAGTTGGTTGAGATCCTGTAAACTAGGAAAGGACTACAACAGATACATATGATACAGCAGTGTATAAGCAAATGACTGTCACGTTTGACAATTCTCCTTGGAACTAGGATAGTAAACCACGGCCAAGCCCAATGCACACACCAGCCATGCCTTGGACACCTGCACGCACGCATGCCCCATAGACAGATATGTGTACACCGTGCCTGGGCCACACACACACACACACACACACACACACACACACACACACACACACACACTGGCCCTTGTCACAAACGCATGGGCGCACATGCCTCACCCAGGCGCTCTCGACCATGGCCGTGCACACGCGGATGCAGACGTCCAGCGATGCACGATGCACGGTTGCACATCAAACGTGACCATGCGTGCAAAGAGTCTGCACGAGATTACACTGCTGTGTGCCTAGATGAGCCGCCAGTGGTAGAACAACTTGCAGCATATTGTTGGTGCTACTTGTGTAAGGCACGCCAGTGGAGTTCGGGTGTCAATGAATGAACTGGCACGTAGTTTCCTATGGATTATACTTCTCCACGACTCATGTTATTATGCTTCCTATGGGGATCGATGCACCATGACATTCAATCATGTAGTTATTCCATTTATATGTTCTCACAATCACGCGTGCAAAAATAGGTCCTTCAAATGCAAAGCACAATACATCATATGTTAGAATATGCATATGGTGAGATTTGAAAAATACAACGCTGGGTTTTTTAAGGCAAAAGAAACAGATGGCATAATCCTGAAGGTGAACATATCAGTTACATAATTCCACGGAGTAAGATATAGAGAACACACATCACTAACAGGATTTCTAGGGATTTTGGTAGCACCAGAATTATTAAGAGAAATAAACAATGACTACTCTTGCCTTGATCTCTTTAATGGGGAGGTCACATCATCATCCTCACTCAAATCGTCAAGTGGAGTGATATACGTTGTAATTGCAACATCCCCATTCTCTGGCAACTGCATTACCTCTTGCACTCGCTGGAAACTCACGTACTTCAAGCCAAAAATATCATGTTTCTTCTTGCATAGCTTCTCAACATGATCCAATTTTGGTAAGCTGATGTAGATATCTCTATTGACATCAAATGCAGAACAATAATTGTTATTTTTGAGACTCCTGACCACACGCATCGCGATGTAGCACTTGTCGTCGGAACGTGGTTCCACATCAAATTTGAAAACATTATTAACCGGGCCAACTTCAATCTCTAGCTGCATAATGGTGGCCATGAACAACATGACTCTCAAATGCTCCGCACTACAAATTAAAGGAAATTTACAATGTTGTGAAGTTAGCGAACACGAAGCATGTAACTTATAGATCTTATTAAACAAATGTATCATCAAAACTAGCAGCATATGCACATCCTCGATCGATATTAGAACTAGGATAAGGAAATCTGTCACACATATAGTAAATCCCCAAAACTAAATAAATCAAGCTGTGCAATCCCAACAAACTTCCTCTTTCACCTAAAGGGCAGTTTGCGTAAGATATCTTGAAAAAATACAAGAGGTTGTGTTGTTAAAATATTAATACAAGCCAGTCCCAGAGGACAAAACCTGAAAATTTAATTTAAAAAATACTACTTTTTAATTGATGAAGCTTTTCACAAACATCTCTAGGAACTACACGCGTCCAGAAACACCACGATCGGAGATAGAAAATACTACTTCAATACTAGATCTATTCTGAAAATGAATTTTGAAGAGTTTGTCAAGGATATGTATGAACTGAACAAACCCAAAAACTGCTCGAGAAAAAAAATTCTAGATCTAATCTAAAAAAAATCAACTATGAAGGGTTTGGAAGCATATGGAGGAACCGAACATGCCAAAACACCATGATAAAAGATAGGAAATCCTAGATCTATTCTAAATATAAACAATGAAGGGTTTGAAAGCATAGAGGAACTGAATCCATCAGAAAAAACAGGATAAAAAAGGAGTTAAAATCTTAGATCTATTCTGAAGATGAAGCGGTGAAGGGTTTAAGAGAATTTGTAGGAACCGGATGCACCAAAAAACACCACGACAAAAGATAGAAAATCCAAGATCTGTTCTGGGAATAAGTAATGAAGGGTGTGACAAATATCTGTCAGAACTAAAGTTGCCTAGAAAACACCACGATAAAGGATTGAAAATCCTAGATCTGTCGTAGAAATGAATGATGAAAAGGTCTAGAATCATGTGCATAGGAACCAAACGCAACCAGAAACAGCACAATGATAAGCTGCTAGAAAAATCCTAGATCTATTTTGAAAATCCTAGATCTATTTTGAAAACGAATTTAGTTCCAATCTTTTTTGTGTAAAAATGAATGAAGTGCCCATCTGTTGCGTTAAGCAAGACATCTCTTCAAATTCTCTGGGAAGATCCATTCTACAAATGGGTGAACTCCACAAAAAAAAAGTTCGGATATTGGATCAGAAAAAAATCATATCAATTGTCCGGACAAACTCACGAGCAAGACTGCAGAGAAGTTGGCAAAAGATAGGACGTAAAATAACAGAGAACAAACCCCATAATCAAGCTCGGCCGGAAGTTGGCAAAAGATAGGACATTAAAATAATAAGCCCGGTGGCGTACAGTATGAAACCAGATCAAGCATGATTACGTGCATGGAAACGGGCCAGAGTTGCAGCGTACCTTTTCTTTTCCCCCGTCGCATGGGCGCCATCGTCGACGGTCAGCTACCTACAGCGCGTTCGTTGCTTTTCATGTTGTGATGTGACGGGTTGTGGTGGAGGCGATATGGTGGATCTGGCTGTTTATATAAAGCGAGCAGGCTGGAACAAAATGGCAAGCCTTGAACGTATTGATAAGCATTAGAATAATGGGAGGGAAACAGCCATGGATTTTGGCGCTGAGGCAAAATGGAACATTGTCATTTAAAGGTAGCTCATTTTAGAAAGAGATAATGACAGGACTAAGGAAGAGAAAAGGGACCGCGTGGAAACAAGCTGTGAATTACCAATAAACACATTTCTACCTAAACAACCATCCCTAAGAAGGACTTGCCCAGGATGCAAAATCAAGCAATCATGAGAGTTTATTTTTATATACGAAGTGTTGGAATAAGCCATGGCGTCTGGTGTGGTCGGGCTAGTCGGACGTGTCGGTTGCGCGCGGGACGTGTAGCACGCAGCGCCGTGACGAGTGTGGGTCGCGTGTGTATGTGCAGGAATGCTGCAGACTAGCTGCATGCATGGGCATGCTGTTAGTCTGTTGGTACATGCAGGCTAATTGCATGGATGCTTGGCCGGGTCTCGCGGAGGAGCAAGTGGCTCACGACGAGAAGAGGCTGATTCTGTAGGTAGTGCGTGCGTGTGGTTACGCATGCGTGGGCGCTGCGTCTTCTGGTGTATAAAGTCTAGACGATGTAGTCCTCGAGTGCTGCCAAACCCAGTGAATAAAGGTTGCCAAGATACAGGCTGGTTCGCGGCCGTGGGGTTCGTCGCATTGCTCTGAGTTCGTGCTTGAGTTGAGTTATCTTGTGCGTGTGGTTCCGGGTTTGCGCCAACACGAAGCACCCACTGCCCAGGGCTTATCCAGACTCATGCATGGGCTTAAACAACCGAGGCGTGTTTTTTTCCTCGAGAAAAGAAAAATGCTGCATCTCTATGCATTTATCCATAGAAAAGCGGTAATGGGGACTGGTGAATGTTCGTTGGGAGGAAGGCCCCAGAAAACGCCCGCACATCCATAGGATCTAGATCACTCGGATGGAAAACAAACGAACAACCATGCACTAACACTGAAGTGCCACCGGCACTAACACAAAAAATGCCATCCGTGTGCAAATGTGCAGCAACTGGTCACTGGATATTGACGTCCTAGAAAGAAGGATCAGTTTTCATGGACTGAAAATCAGGGAGGTGTTATATATCGCCTTCAGCGAGTGCTGCTCGTCCACACGTCTGCCAAGGTGGGCCGGCTATACGTCGTCTGAGTGCTACTTTATTTTTTTTAGAAAAGCCTCATCGCTAGGGCCGCGCCAGTAATTTTGGGGCTTATGGGTGGTTGCCAAACTAAGTTGCCCCTACCCTGCTTATTCTGGCCCCAAAAGAACTGCGCTACCAATGATTCATTCGTTTCTCCTTCTGATTGCTAGACTTTTACTTGTACATCTTTGATCACTAGCTTCTAGTTGGCTTTTTTACGGCTACCAAAGATTTGTTTTGTTTTCTGCCTTTTGGGTTTGGCTTTTCGCACTCTATTTTATATTTATTTATTTTCAAATAAAGACAAAGTTTGGTTAAAATGCTATTTTAAAACATGTTCATGAATATAAGAAAATGTTCTCAAATTAGGAAAATGTTCCAATATATGGTGAACAATTCTTTAATATAATGAATATTTATGAATACATTTTGTGCATTTTTCGTATGTGCAGGGAACATTAATTAATATGAACTGAACAATATTTTAATCTACATTGAACCATTTATGTACGGTGACCTTTTTATTATTATACACTAAACTATTTTAAAACACATACCAAACAATTGTTCGTGCATTCAAACGAAATCATCCATTAATAAAGTATTCATGACATTAATAACTTGTTAGATGATGCAAAAACGTAAATGCCAAACGGAGACCGAGCTCCATGGAGGCCTTTATTTGAAAACTTAAATAAATAAAATTTTCAATATCATAAAATTCTGAAAATAAATACACATGTACGTAGATACATAATGTACATGTGTGCAAATTTTCAGGTCAAATTACATTAAAATGTGAGCTACACAAAAAAGACAAATCTGAGGCTTTTTAGCATATGTACTGTTCATCTTTAAAGTCGATGATTTTGTGTTTTCTCTGCAGCACGCAATTCAAGGTATTTCATCCTGAAACTTTTCACACATACACTTTACATCCTTGCATACATATGTAATTTTTTTCAAAAAAAATTGAAACTGAAATTTATGAATTTTGAATTTTCAAAATAAAGGGCTTCATGGAGCTCGGTCTCCAAAATGCCCCACTCATTCAAAAAAGGTCAAAATTTTCAAATGTTCCTAATTTAAAAAGAGTTAGAATTTCTTTAAAAAAATCTAAAGAAAGGGACGAAAAAACTGACAAAACACAAATACAAGACAAAAACAGAAGAAGACCCCAAAAAACCAGTGAAATACTGAAATAGAAAATTTAAAAGCAAAGGAAAAAAAGGAATAGTTTCCAACGGGAACCTAGGTACAAAGAAAGAAAAAATGGTTAGAGGCTTAAAAAACTAATGGAAGCTTCCCAACGCGGGAGTACGCCTACTGGCCCGGCAAGCTTACATCACTCAGTAGGAGATTCTTCTGTAATGGTTGCACTGAGAGATACATATCAATTGAGCTAAAAGGAGGACACACAATACAATCAATACTCGTAGCAAGCAACAACCAGTCATGTCAATACAAAATGTTCCAACCAGTTGTGAGAGGAGAGATGACGAATACCCAACCCTAAGAGCAACCCTAGCAGAGTCATCATATGCCCAGGCCCACTATAATAACGACCAATTTGGACACTAGCTAGTAAAAATTGCATCTAGCTAGTAGAATCTCCGTCACCACCTCATACCATAATTTTTTCATGGCTCTTCCAGAACATGGTTTCAATGTTGAGCTGTATTTTACGGACGGGCTCGAGGAAGCCCGTTTTCTGAAAAAAGGAAATATATTTGAAAGTTCTAAGTTTTGTCCTACAAATACATAAACATGTTCTTGAAATATAACTAAAGTTTATTAAATAATACGATCATTTGTAGGCTACCAAAACACACAAAAGTCTAGCTCAAATACAACAAAGGAAGGACCCATGTTTATATATGTATTTATTGTTCTAAGCATCACATATAAATGACAAGGCATGAACACTCAACCCTAACCCTGTATCAAATACATACACCTCCCATAACCTCAGCATCCTTCTTCCGCTCCCCGCCTTGTACTGGCTTAATCAACCGCCTCACCGGGGAGAACTTGCCAACCCTGGCATCGGGAGCACATCTCCCCCACCAGTGCTTCCTTCTCTCGTGGTGGCAACGGAGCTGGCCCTCTCGTGGCAACGCCAAGGCTGACTTTATCTCCACTCGTAACATCGTAGACCCTGTTGGGACTTCTCCTTCAATGATGAGGATGTCATCCACACTCGACCCCATCAATATCCCGACACCTATCAAGGAAGAGGATTAGACCTGCCACATCATCGTCCCGCTCGAGAAATCCATGTGCAACATGGACTAGAGATGGACATAGGAGGATGAGCATTGATACTGCTGAGTCATCTCCAGGAACAAGCAACCAACGATAATCATCAACCTATCCAGTCCCTGAGAAAGGACATGCCCAAGATGCAAAATCAAGAAGTAATAAAAAGAGTTTATTTTTATTAGAATCACCCATGGCCAAGGGCATATACAACCTCAATTGCTTATGTAACTATGGTTTTTTCCTCGGGAAAACAAGAAGCGTGATTTAGGATCAATTGACCAACCTAGATCGGGCAATACATTTCAATCAACACTCATATCAAGCTACAGATAGTTGTTTCCCTCAAAAGAACCTACAACTAGTTGTGGTCATGGACAACTACACAACTCGAAGAGCAACTCTAGCACAATCTCCATATGCCCCTGCCCACTGTCATAACTACCGGTATCGAGGCTAAGACACTCTAGCTACAAAGAATCAGCATCACCTCCTCGCACTCCAATTAGTCCATGAGAAGGACCTGTACAGGATGCAAAAGCAAGCAACTAGGAGAGATACAAAACTTAGGAAGAGCACATGGCTCAGGGCTTATACATCTTCATGGGCTTGAATAACCAATGCTTTTTTCCCATGAGAAAACACAAAGCATGCTCCTCCATGCATATCGATTGAAAAAAGATCAAATTTCAGGGACCTAGAATAAAGGCCGTACATTAAAATCAACACCCATAACCACATGGAACCAGTCCTCTATCTCTCTCTAAAAATGCTAGAACCTGTCGTGAGAGGAGACATGACAACTACCTAACCTTTATACCAACTCTAGCAGAGCCACCGTATGCCCCGCACTCTATAATAACCGCCAATATGAAGGCTGGAGAGGAAAAACCCACTCTAGCTACAAGAATTGCCATCACATCCTTCCACTCCATAGTTTCTAGTGCGTATGTGCTTTAAAAATAGCGGTTTAGCGGGGAGAGGTGTTCTATAGAATGGGCTCCAAGGAACCCATTTTTCAAAATAATAAAAATTGCAAAAAATCTCAATGTTTTCCTAAATAACATATACTTATTTACAGAATATATGAAAATTTCTATCAAATAATATCATTATTTGCAGGCCACAAATAAATTCAAAAAAAAACCAGCCCAAATTAATAGAAAAAGGAAAAACTATCTTAATCTATATATTTGTCCTTTTTATGCACATCACATATGCACATGTATGTTCATCAAATTTCTTATGTATATACGACACATAAATTCTTACGTGTATGCTTTCTCAGATGTTTTTTAAGATGTAGAAAGTTTATTTTCGCTGATAACAAAATCGAGTTCTTTGTAGCCCGGCCACCATATACACTTTTCGTGATTGATAACAAAATTCGAAGGCTGTAGGGCGCTAGCTATTTTGGGGTGCACTCTAAACACAATTATTGTGGTGACGAACAACTTTCGCGCTCTCCCTTCAGTCTCATCTCCGTTTTCTATTTTCTGTGGTGTTGCTCCCTGTACAACTCACACAAGCACAACTTCAGCAAGCTTCCATACGAAACTGATACGTCTCAAGATTATCTATTATTTTTTATTGTTAAATTCTAATATATTATCACTTTTGTATGCTTCATATACTATTGTATATTATTTTTGACTAACCTACTAATTTGATTCTCATATGGATTATATGTGACACATTGGAGGAGATGCATCACGATGAAGTACTTGTCACTGCTTGGTGTTGCGACGTCTTATTTGGCCACTTTGTAACCCGCTCAACTGAATATCTCTATCCATTCAATGGTGGTCGTCGAAAAGGTGATTCTCACATGCTCCATCTTTGCACTACATTGAAAGAGAATTTAGCAATGTTTCAAAGGTAATTAGCAAACATAAATCATGTAACCTATAGCATGTTGTTGTACCAATGGATGATAAAAACAAATTCATGTCCACATTTGCATTCAATACTGATTATTATTATTAAAAGTACAAAAAACATAACAGATATATTACCCCCCCCCCACCCCCCAAAAAAACTAGAAGACATACCAAACTATGATTTACAGATAATGAAAAAGAAAAACCGTTGTATAAATTTGCTAAATGTGATTAACACATTTAAGAAGATATATACCACTATAATAAAACTTAAAAATAATAAGAGTAATACATAAGTATACAATAAAATTGAAAGCAAACAAATTTAGAACAGGCCAAAAAGGTATTTACCTTGTGGCATAGCCCAACATTGCATCGACATGGTATTGCCACAGCAAATCATATGTGTTCAACAAAGTAGTAAAAAATAGCGTTATTTAAAATTTACCAAAAAGAAAGAAACATTATAAAATTGTTATACTTGATTTGATTGTGGAAGAAAGTTGAAAGTGTGCATCTATGTGTTGGAGCAATAGTGACTCTTGCTAATAAAATCATAATAATTATTATGAAACTAACTTGAAGTCGTAATTTTGAACATACATAACTAGTTTTTGTCATGTGCAATCATACACTCTTTAATTGCAACCTCCTCATCCTACAACAACTACATCACGTCCTCCACTTGTTGAAAACTCACTAACATTGATTAAAAGAGGAATTTTCGCTCTTGATAACATCTTGTCATCCTTCACTCTAGTCAAGCAGATTTAGATGCCAACACTCACATCAAAGGCGAATGAAAATAAATTATTTGTGTGATACTGCATAACTGGCATCGTGATGAAGTACTTCTCATTGCCAGGTACTTTCACATAAATTTTAGCAACATCGTTAATTGAGGCAACTTAGATAGATGCTCAAGTCGCATTGACAAGGTGAATCTCTCATGCTTCATGTTTGCACTACAACTTAAAAATAATTTATCAATGTCACAAAGTTATTTACCAAACATGAGCACGTAAGTTATATGATCTTGTTGAATAAACATATAATAAAAAATGTATCGTGAAAAAATACATTCAATGCATATAATAAAGATGAGTAAGAAATTGTAACAATCACTATAATAACTATTGTAATTTTCTAACCGTTGGTATACTTGATCTGATAATTGTATTGACCTCGAAGTGCGCATCTATGTGATGTTGTATTATTGGTCTTTGTTAATTAACTAATGAGATACATTTTCACAAAAATTTAATGGTCCTATTTTGACCAAAGAGAATTATATTGCATGAAAACACTTTCTTTCCACTGATGTCCTCAAGTGGAATGATGCACTCTTTCATCGCCACATCTTCGCCTATCAAAAACTGCAGCTCCTCCTCCTATCAATGAAAACTCACCAACTTTGCACAAAGAAATCATTTGTCCTCGTTCATAATTTCTCAACATTTTGTCTCGTTAAGTGGATCGATGTAGATGTCGCCACTTACATCAAACAGAATTAAAAATGCCTTATTTGTGAGATGCTGGACAACATATATCTTGATTGAGTACTTCTCATTGGCAAGTGTTGCCACATCAACTTTAACATCATTCAACCTAAACTCTCTAGCTGCTTAATGGTGGCCGTTGACAAAGTGACTCTATCATGATCCACGATGTGCACAACAATACAAGAGAATTAAGCGATCTTGCACATTTTAAGCAAACATGAAGCATCTAACATATAGTATATTATTGAACCAATAGATGATAAAAAAAGTGTCATGTACACATTTACATTCAATCCATATTATTATTAATTGTAGGAAAGTATAACATATATATTGAAATCCCCAAAAAGCAAATATACAAACTATGATTTTGGTATAATAAAAAAATCAAATGCATTATATAAGACAACCTTAGAACTTGTTAAACAAATATTTTAACTTGTCAAGTTGTAGCTATGCATTACATCACCCAGGTAATTATACAAGAAGCCGGAAGTGTACAACGAAGTAGCAAGAAGAGCACTTAGATATAAACTTTAATGAAAATAAGAGTAATATTATAAATATTTCAAACTTGATTTGTTGCTGTATAAAGTTGAAAGTGTGCATCTACATGATGTATTAGTATAAATCCTAGTTAGTTAACTAACAAGATCCGTCCTGAAACTAAATTGAAGGTCCCAATTTGAACAAATAGATAATTCCACTGAAATTGTCCAGTGGAATGATATACATTTCCATTGCAACATCCTGAATGACCAGCAACTACCTCCTCCACTAGGTCGAGACTCACTAACTTAGTCAAAAATCATTTTTTTTCCTCTTACATAGCATCACACACCCACCATTCTTGTTAAGCGGTTGTAGATGTAGCCATTGACAAAAAAATAATAATGAAATGGAAGTAGACCACACACTGTATGTCTTGTTGGCAGTTGTTGCCAAATCATGTTTGACCACATTGTTAACACGACCAACTTAAAATCTCTAGCCACTCAATTGTAGCCATTGACAGGGTGACTCTCTCATGATCTGTGTGTGCACTAGAACTGAAGGATAATTTAGCAAAATATTGCAAAGTTATTTAGTGAATCCGAAGCATGTAACTGACAATTATGCCATTTTTGCCGAACCTAGGGCTTTTTGATTTTATTAAGTAGCTATGTGATGTATAATAATAAAAAGTAAATAACACACTCGCTTTTTCTGTTTTGTATTCTTGGCTGTTGCCTTTTTTCACATCCTATATTGTGGACCAAATGGATGATGAAAACTAATGTAATGTGCATGTGGACGATGCCATTAATGTCTATGTATGGGTAGGTAAATGTAAAGTCGCTGGTGTTGTTATGTGTCTGGTGTTGGTATGGACATCAGCGCTACGGAAAACAGAAACCAGAGATGACATTGAAGGGACGTAGTGAAAGTTGAGTCCCACCACAATAATTGTGTTTGGAATGCACCCCAAAACAGCTACCTCCCTACAACCTTCGAATATGGCGGATGAATCACGAGAAGTGCATATGGTTCTCGGGCTCCCTGGAACTCGATATTTTTTTTAGCGAAAATACATTTTCTACATCTTAAAAAAAAATCCTAGAAAGCATACACGTAAGAATGTATGTATTATATACGTACGAAATTTCATGACCATGCATGTTTATATGTGATCTACAAAAGAAAGACAAATATATAGATTAAAATAGTTTTTTCCTTTATTGTGGCATGCCACTAATCATATTATTTAGGAAAAATTTACTCATAGTCTGGTGTTGGTATATGTATTTTAGGAAAACATTGACATTTTTTGGATGTTTTTGTTGAAAAAATGGGTTCCCTGGAGCCCGTCCTGTAGAACACAAGTCCTGCCTCAACCGCTCTTTTTGAAGCAAGTACCCTCTAGAAATTATGGAGTAGAGGATTCTAAGTCCTTGAAATTGAGCTTTCTTTGAATTGATACGCATGAAGGCGCATGCTTTGTGTTTTCTCATGGGAGAAAAGCCTTCATTGTTCCAGCCCATGAAGCTGTATAAGCCCTGAACCGTGTGCTCTTCCTTCAAATTTTATCTCTCATGATTGCTTGATTTTGCATCATGTACAGCTCCTTCTCGGGGACTAATTATTTAGGAAGAAATTGATTTATTGGTAATTGACAGCTTGTTTCCATGCATTTGATTCTAATGATTCCCGAGGCTTGCCATTTTCATTTTCTTAAACAAGAGCTCTCTTCAAATCAACAATGTTCCATTTTCCATTTACGCCAAAAGTCCTTAGATGTTTCCATCCCAAAATTTAAGTACTTATCTATACTATCAAGACTTGCCATTTTGATTCAATTGGCTGACTTTATATAAACAGCTAGACACGCCATATCACCTCCACCAAAATCCATCACTTACTGAAAAAGGGTTCCCCCCGCTTTGTATTACAAAGCAACAACATCGATACAACCAACGATAGGTGCTGGGGTGGAAACAGAACAAGCACACCAAGAGAAATGAAAGAGAAAATACAAAAGGAAAAAAGTGCTGACAACGACGGATCAACGAAAATGAAGATGACTCGCAACCGCTGCGCCTGCCGGAGAATTCCACCACGATCCTAGCACCCCGAAACGCCGCATACCAATCAACACCTTCAAGAAGGAATGCGACGACAATGATGCTGCTACCAGACAGGGCCTAGGGTTTCCCTCGGTATGCGAAGGGCCGTGGGAGGGAAGGGTTATGTCCGACACCCTTCAGGAAGATATGGCGGCGGTCACGGGCATCACCGCGTCGGTGCCGGACAAGCCGACAAGGATTTCTCCCAACCACCAACCAACCATGACCCCGGACGATTCGTCGCGCTCCACCATACTTGTCGTCCACCAATATGCGCCACCACGGACACACAGTCATCATCGCCATCTCACCGTGACAAGCGAAGCGAGACCGGCGTGATCGACCAGCCGAAAACGAGGAGCAGCAGGGTCAGCGGCCAAGTGGGAGGGGACAACCTCCACCACCCTTGGCGGTGACCGACCAGATGTAGGATAGGAGCAAACCAGGCACCCCTGCCCGGCCAAGCCCGAAGACGGCTCATGAAGCTCCTGTCGCTGCGCTGCAGTACACGCGCCGCCGTCTACGCCACCCCTAGCCTGAGACACACCTCCGTCCGCCGGAGATGACGCTGGAAAGCACACGCCAGGCCCACCCAGACCCAGATGGGGCCCAAAAGGGCCCAGATCTGGGCCTGAAGGGCTCCGTTGGCAGCCATCGTGCCGCCACACAGCCAAGCAGCCGCACCACCGCCACCTCGCCACCCGGAGCTACGCCGCCTGCGAACATGAGCCGCCGCCGGATCCATCACCGGCTTGGGTGCACTGCCGCCGGCCGCCATCGCCCAAGCCGAAGCGCCTCGTGGGGCGCGGGGGGGGGGGGGAGAACAAGGCCGCCGCCGCCGGCACCACGCGAGCAAGGCCCGGTGGCCTATGTCGGCGGCGGCGGGAGGGGAAAAGGAGGGGGAGGTGCTGGGAGGAGGCGGGGAGAAGACCCCCCAGTCGCTCCGCTTGGGGAGGCGACGCGCAGGGTTACAGGGAAGGCAGTGGTGGGGGAGGGAGGAGAGGGCGAGCGGGACAGGCCGGGCACGCGCCGGTGACCAGTGGCGGGGGGAGGGGAGGGGAACCCTAGCGGGAGCTCCTCGAGTCCCAAAAGCAGAATAGGACCTCCCAAAAATCCATCACTTCAGAGCTCGAGAAGGAACTGCGGCAGCGTCGTAGTGTGTATACACCCGACCGACGATAACGCCGATTCCATGATGGAGAAGGAACCTCATACACAGCAAGCCATGGTAGACTGCAGCTCTTGTTGTCTTGCATGTTTGCATGCACGTAATCATGCTAGGTTTGATTTCATGTTGTTAAAGTGCCATTCACATTTAACCAATTTATACGATGCATTTTTGTAATGCTTTCTTAGTCTCAGTAAATGCATCGTATAAATTGGTTAAATGTGAATGGCACTTTTGTACATCTCAAATTAATACCCTCAAATTTATACGATGATAATATGTAATACACACTTTTGTATATCTTGTTTTTCAGGAGATTTCAATATATTTGTAATCCTACTCTCAGTAATGACTCTCACCTCGTCACCCGCCGTCTCCGGCTATAAGAGAATGGTTAATAATATAGCCAGCTGACGGCTATGTTGAACCGCCATTTTATCTATAGCCACTCGGTGCGGTCTCCAAATCACGTCGCTTGTTCAATGGATCATCTCTTAGTTTATACTATATCACATGATGCAGTAATTCCGGACAATTGAAAATTGATGGTGGATTAGAGATACCGATCATATTCTTTTAACCATATTCTTTTAACGCACCAGAACAATTTGGTGAGAATTGAGGGGAGGGTATTAACTTGAGATATCATCTCGAGGACCCTCTTTTTGAATACAAATGATATCATCTATAGCTCGAACATCGGGTGAATAACAAAACGAAAACCAAGAAAGTAGACTGGGTCATGCGCCAGGCCACGAACAGATATATTGACATTCGACAATGGAATGTAAACAAAAGTAGGAAGATTCATGGAGAAGAATGAAACAAATAAAGACACTTAACTACAGACATCTGTCGCCTGCACAATATATATTTCTTTCTCTTCTTTGTACACGATATATCTTTCTTTCGCTCTCTTGTTTGTAAACAAGAGATTTAACGGTGCCATTCAATCACAAGTATACGAGTGCACACCATCTCCTTGCCCGGTCAAAGCAAGTAAAAAGACAACCTCTCCATCTCCATTCAACAGAAAAACCCAAGAGCCTCTCCTTCGTAATTCAGACCATTTGGTGGGAAAACAACAAAATAAGAGATATCAAACAGGAACAGAGCTGTGGTTTTTCTCTCTCATCGATGGAACCATGGGCCAACGTAAATACTGTATCTGCAGAAATTATGGAGTAGAAAGAGTACTGCATGCAGTGCACACACGGACGGGGGCAGAGTGGCCTTCCACCTCTCAACCGCAAGACTACCACACCTCTCTACTATAAATAGCCCCCTGCATCCTCCAGCCCTCTCACCACTCCAATCCTTCTCCTCTCCAATCCACATTGTCCCGTTCTTCCTGTCGCGAGGAAGCCATTGTAGGAGCTGAAAGAATCATGGATCTAATAGAGGTTTTGGGTTTCGCGAGGAAGCCATTGTAATGCTTTCCTCTCTCTAAGCACGGGAGGCCTCTCCAAATTTACCTCAAAAAGGAAAAAAAAAACTAATGATAGTCTCCTGATTTGTTTTTGCAGGGTGCCTTGGCTCCATGGCATGGCTGATTGTGTCGATCAGCTCTAGATCACGCCAGTTTTGCCACCTTCCAAACCATCCAGCGACTTCCCCTGTAGCAACGCAAGGGTTGGAACAGGAAGGGCTTCATTGATAGCACCGGCATCGCTGCCTACAATTCCCCGATCTATCTTCGCAATATATCAATGCTGGTGTCTCTCTTCTCCATGTCTCGAATAGTTCATCGAAGTAACTGCATAACCTGATTGATGAAGACTACCTGCGTCGTGTAATTTAATCAATTGAATTTAATTGACTTGATTTCGTCTATTATGTTGTTGTTCCCTCGATTGAGGTAGGCATGACTATGTCTCTGCCCTATCCCCTAGGATTTTTTTAGAGCACTCAAGATGTGTTTGTGATAGACAGGAAACTACGTGCAGACTAAATTTCAAGATTCTGCAACTGATATTGAAGACCACGTACACCTAACTCTCTAGCCTTTGAACCTTCGCAACTACTTACTACGCCCCAATCCAGCATTTATTTTTCAGGCTAACAAAGGTGCCGATGATTCACCTGGTGGACGAGGAAGCATACAGATGAGAGTCAAGTTGCGTCCATCCTCTGTAAGGTGACGATGACTCACCTGGTGGATGATAATGTCAACGGGCAAATCAATGATAATCTCTACAATTATATCAAACTGTACGTTGTTAATCTTTGGAGTTACTCATTCTTTTCTTGGAGTAGTCTTCCCTCAAAGTATTTCATCTTTAATTTAATTAAATTCATGTTATTGTCCAAACGGTTATTCTAATTAATAATAGATTAGATATGTTTGGCCTCAACAATTAGTACCGCTCCTCCCTTATATTTGTACTTTGTGACCATATTTGTGCTCTTGGAATTATCAAAACAATATATATCTAGATCTCGTGGTATATTGTACTGCTCAATGCCATTACTTTGGTTGTATCCAACCATGGCCTGTAGTCTGGATACCCATAACTAATTGTATGTTCCTCACCTGCGCCTACACACTCACATGGTTACACTTTTCATGCTGAACCGACTTCAGATCATTGATCCTTGGATTTGAAGTATATATAGCTACACTCTGCAATTCTTAATCGCTACACTACCTATCGACTCCAACCCACTTGAATGTTCTATTCGGCTTAATCAAATTTCTTTTCTGTTAGCAAGCACCATGTTGTGTTTTATTTTGTAAGCAAGACCAAGTGAAGAAGCCCTTAAATTATGGTTACTGGGAATATACGGTTCAGATCGATACTTTTTTTGTTGACAAAACACAGCAGCATGACAAAGTATTCCTACACAAGAAAAATAATAGACGGGTCGTCATCAGCAATATGTTTACGCCTTATCATTTTAATATAGTGTTCATAGAGCGGTCTTTTAATTGGTCGCAAACAAGTTTGTGGGCTAGCGCTATGATGCTCAAGTTTATGACTTCATGTTCTAATGATCAACATTTTATCAGTCTGTAACAAATGTTATTTTTTTGGGTGCGTGAACATAAATGTATTAGTGATGAAGGTGAGATCTTATTTCTTAGCTATTTCAGTAAAGGATTTCTTTCAGCAGATTTACTGGGAAACGTAATATTTTTACACATTCCTAAATAATATTTCTATATGTGACTTACAACTTTTTATGATTTTTTATACACCTTGGAGTTCAGTTTGTTGTGGGAATTTGAATATTAAAGAGCGAGGCTGAATATTAGTCTGATTCTTCTATACATGAACGGAAATAACTACAGAAAAATTTTAACGACCACTTACGTAATTCTGGCAAAAACTATACAAACTATGAACTACGGTTGTAAAAAATTTATTTAGGAACAAATGGAAGAATACATAGATTTCGAGTGTGTGAAGTCAACTTTTTATTTTAACATTGGCTACCATCGTGTACAACATTATTTTGATTGAGAAAGCAAAAATGGTATTATTACTTTTTTTCATGAAAACAAATAGTAATATAAAATTTGATAATGCATATATATGACGTGCGGTTTGTTCCCTTCACAAGTGAAACATTTATAAAAAGAGAACTTCGGTGTAACAAGCCTAAACTTTTCGATGAGTCAAAGATGTTACTAATTTGTGGGTATTAGTTTTAATCTTAATTATTTTGATTTAAAATTGGTTTTCACTATATTACTCTGAATAGTGTGCATAATGTACTACATTATTTCCTTTGTAAGTAAGGGCAACATATTATTTCAAGGATTATACTCTTTATTTTGATAATACCGCTAGCCCGTGCAGGTGCACGGGTTGATGACTAGTTGTTCTTAATTAGGGTTTTCTTGATGTTGTTTGCTTTGCCAGGTCGGAAGAATTTCGGAAAACATGGCCGCGATGGGTGGGGACCAAAGACAGAGGATGGAGGCTCCCGCGGAGGACAAGTTCCCGGAGGTACGTGCTTGCCGTGGACGACTACTGCGCCTACCTTAAGGTACTGAAGGCTGTCCTGCGCCGCTGTAAATACAGCCATGAGTCTCTCTTGATCCCTCCACAATCGGAGCCATAGTCCATTACAATCGGAGCCATGTGATCGTTTTCTCTCAGTGATGAATAATGCTTGTTGCTGTACAGCAACGACAGTGGATCGGGGAAGCAGGAGTTCGACCTATTGATCACGGACGTGCGCATGCCAGGCATGGACGGCTTCAAGCTCCTCGTGATGGATCTGCCGTTCATCAGTACTACTCTCACTGCTCAAACCAAAGTCTTATTTTTCATTCTTTTTAACACGCATGAGCTGAGAACTTTTACTCCTGAATTTTGGAGATCGCAAGGATAGCATGTGAGATCCTGCACCACCCATCCTTCACTCGCCTCCCCGCTGCTGCTTCAATCGACCCTTGCACCACCACTTCGCCATCTGCCGCAGCTGCACCTCGCCCCGTTTGCTCCACTTCCGCGCATGAGCTGCTGCCGTGCACAAGCTTTGGCCGATGCCAAGCGAGCTCCCCGGCCTTAGCTCTCTGCTCTTCGCCTACGAACACCAAGTGTGGCTAGCTTCCTCCTCCGGCCACATCAGCGCATGCTTCCTTCGTAGACCACCACCACCCTCTTGTCCCTCTCCCTATGACGAGAGGATCTTCACCACCCGACCCACACCTCGTACCTCCAACAGCAAGGCAATACGGCAGGGACACTCGAGCGACTACCGGAATGCCAAGTGCGAGACGACCTCGGACATATATGGGAATTGTACAACTACCGTCGCAAAGACCGAGACTCCCATGTACTCGTCGGATCACCAAGTTCGTGTATCGACGCCGTGTGCTTTCTACCACCAAGTACAACAACGACCCGAAGATCCTAGGATTCGACAAGTGTTCCTCTAAGCGTGAATGACTACCACCGCTTGGATTCAACAAGACAACTTGTACCACTCTGTCCACGACCACCGTGAACATCTACACCGCACCGACTCGCTCCGGTCCAAAAATCCACGCTTTGAAGGTTTAACCCGAGATGGCGCCCGTGGACGAATGCATGTTTTGTATGCGCCCTATGTTTGCTCCGTGTCCGAATTGTTACGTGCATGATCCTCATTTGCCATGCCACCGACACATAGGACACCCGGTAACCGGGATCACCCCATCGACACTTTGGACGACACATCCATGCACACCCACACTTATTCTTTTGCGTCGATATCTCAATGGGTTATCGAAACCAGAACGCTGCCGTGGCACCATTTCCTTTTTACCCGTCATGGCGCCCCTTTCTTTCCCCATGGCGACTAATGCTACATATCATATTATGCCACTATTTCCATAACATTGCACATAACTTGAATATGTCATGCTCATGCATTTAATAGCTCATAAACCATGCATCGGACTAAAATGATCTATACATGTTAAATGCTTAGGGTTTTGTGTAGTTCTATAATTTCCAACCTACATCCATGTTATTTTTTTTCAAAATGTTGTTTGATTAAATATGCATAAATGTCTTGCTAAAATCATTTATTTCATAACTAAATATCCTCAGCTCCGAATTCAATAGATTATATATGTAACTTGACAAGAAAAATGCGTAGAATTGCATGGTGCACTTACTTTGCATTTTCTACAATAATAAAATTTTGTTTAGGGAAGAACAGTACCAATTTCGGAAATTACATATGGGGATTTCCCTGAAATGTTATGTGTTGTTTGTGGTCTCATTTAAACTTGCCTAGATAGGTAGTTTAACTATGTCATCTCTTGCATGTTTAACAAAACTTAATCTTGTCACGTACATAGACGAGAGTGAACTAAATACTTGAATGTGAAGTTCGTCAATATGCAACTTGTTGCATATTGAGCAACACTTAACATGTAGTATGTTGTCGGTGCATCTTGCAGTAACATGACTCATTAAACCGGACCTAGATCATACTCGATTTTGCATCATGCCATGATTATGCTTCTTCTCGATAGATTACGAGTGTGAGGGTTCGTTCGACTACGATTGTTCATCTACCATCTCAGCAAACCATTATCTGGCTATGTTGCCTAATAAAGCCAAATATTGCACACGAACCTGCTAGCCCTGCGGATAATTAATCAACAAACCGGGCCAGTGCTCCACATGAGTGTTGGTATACATTTCTTGAGTATGCCAGAGATCCTCTAACACACCGGTCATGATGACTTCCACGTACCCCACATAACAACTAAAACTCCCACCATCCAAGGAGAATCCTGCTCTCAAAAGAAGCCAAACTAGTGTCGTTCCTTGTTTGGAGAAGACCGTTTCTTAAGAACGACTGAGGGAGTCCTGGACTAGGGGGTGTCCGGACAGCCGGACTATCATCGTCCGCCGGACTCCAAGACTACGAAGATACAAGATTGAAGACTCCGTCCCGTGTCCGGATGGGACTTTCCTTGGCGTGGAAGGCAAGCTTGGCGATACGGATATGTAGATCTCCTACCATTGTAACCGACTCTGTGTAACCCTAGCCTTCTCCGGTGTCTATATAAACCGGAGGGCTTTAGTCCGTAGGACACAACATACATTACAACAATCATACCATAGGCTAGCTTTAGGGTTTAGCCTCCTTGATCTCGTGGTAGATCCACTCTTGTACTAACCATATCATCAATATTAATCAAGCAGGACGTAGGGTTTTACCTCCATCAAGAGGGCCCGAACCTGGGTAAAACATCATGTCCCTTGTCTCCTGTTACCATCCGCCTAGACGCACAGTTCGGGACCCCCTACCCGAGATCCGCCGGTTTTGACACCGACATTGGTGCTTTCATTGAGAGTTCCTCTATGTCGTCACCGATAGGAAGGATGCCTCCACCCGTCTTCAAGGACGGTATTTTCGCCAAAGGGGCCTTGGCCGCCGGCCAAACTATCCGGCTAGGTGGTTTTCTCATGACCGCCTGTCCGACCACCGCTTCGACAATGACTTCTCAAGTCGTCAAAAGCAATCTCCATGTCATCCCGGAATTCGCCGAGCGGCTGGATCCGATAGAGCTCTCGTCTGTCAACGAACTCTTGGATCGCATTGCCGCCCTGGGAGTCGCTACGGACTACAATCAGATTGGGCTTAAAACCGATTTGAGAGATTAACTCTCCCCAGGTCACCCATCACGTCGCAGTGGTAGGGGAACAATGCGGCGACTCTCCTCCTGTATTAAAAACTAAACATGTCCGGGCTCCCGAACCCTCTACGCCGGATTTCCGCGGAGGAGCGGACTTCGATCGAGCACTGAACTCAAAGTCAGGCATCGGACCGGACTTGCTGGACAACGTCCAGCAATCCAAGCTTCCAAAATTGGAAACTTCATGGCCTTTAAGCCCCAAGATGGGTAGGGATCCGGATTTTATTCCACCCACCCGCCTAGACATATGCGATCTATCTCTAATACGGCAAGAGCCCGCTGAAACAGCACATCACTACTGGGCCAGATTCCTCCTGGTTATGGACAGGATAAAGGACTGCTGAGAGGAAAACGCAATCTCAATCTTTTGCAATAATTGCACGGACAAGGGAATATTGAACGCCATCGGCCGTTGTAAAATCATACGCTTCACCGATCTGGCGTCCATAGTACGAAAGTACTGTGCGATGGAGAGTCTCTGGAAAACCGAAAACCATTTTTGGGACAATCCGGCCCCGAATACAGCCCTAGTCCGCAACAAAAGGGTGCATCATAATCAGGCCCCAGATACAAAAACCAAAAAGCAAAAACCCCATAAAGGGCACGGAACCGTACTGGAGGGATGGCTCAATGGACCCTGTAAGCTTCATAGTACAGAGGGAGCCGTCCCAACACATAGCCTTCGAGCATGTTGGATATTACGGCAGGTGGCCAAAAGTGGCGAGGAGCTTCTAGCCCCGGAAAACCACTCCAACAATACCGGTACGATATCAACAGCCTTCGAGACCTTCGCATCAAATAATATGCGAAAACGAACAATCCGCGGCCTCGCCGAAGTCTACCAAGTAGCAACAGCAAATCCATGGGGCGACACAGCCTAAACATCCTAAAAGGATTCAAGCCAGTCAAACAGGCTCTTCGACGATTTTCCGAACCCAAAAGACAGGCAATGGGAGAAGAGCTAGCCAAACTATTGGAAACCGGATTCATCAGAGATATCAAACATCCGGATTTGCTAGCAAATCTGGTAATGGTACCAAAGAAGGACAAATCCTGACGCCTATGTGTCGATTTTAAAGACCTCAATAAGGCTTGCCCAAAGGATCCTTTTCCCCTCCCCCGCATCGACCAAATTATCGATGCTACCGCAGGGCACGATTCGTTGTGCTTCCTCGACGCATACTCTGGCTACCATCAAATCAAGATGGCGGAAGCAGACCAAGCCGCAACGGCATTCATCACTCCATATGGACCATTCTGCTTCAACACGATGCCCTTCGGACTTAAAAACGCCGGCGCAACATATCAGCGCATGATTCAAACATGTGTGGCCACCCAGATCGGCAAAACAGTAGAGGCATACGTAGACGACGTAGTCGTCAAAACCAAACACGTCGAAACTCTAGTAGACGACTTGAGGCTCACATTCGACAACCTCAGAGCATATGACATCAAGCTGAATCCGGAAAAATGCATTTTCAGTGTACCAGCCGGAAAGCTACTGGGCTTCACTCTATCCGGAAGAGGAATTGAAGCAAACCCAGCCAAGATCCGAGCTCTGTCACAGCTAGATATCCCAAAAGACCTCAAGCAAATACAAAAATTGACTGGATGCGTGGCGGCTCTAAGCCGCTTTATCTCCCGTCTAGGAGAAAAGGCATTGCCCCTCTATCGCC
The DNA here is from genome assembly GCF_018294505.1 of Triticum aestivum. NCBI lineage: Eukaryota > Viridiplantae > Streptophyta > Magnoliopsida > Poales > Poaceae > Triticum > Triticum aestivum. The sequence continues at coordinate 729,884,483 of NC_057813.1, forward strand.
TCCTCAAGCGCACCGAACACTTCGAGTGGACGGATGCTGCCACTGCCGGACTCGAAGAAACAAAGGCCATATTGGCAACAAATCCGGTCCTGGCTGCGCCCAATCTGGGCGAACCAATGTTGTTAAACATCGCAGCAACGCATCAAATTGTAAGCGCGGTACTCGTCGTCGAACGAGAAACAGAAGGGCATAAATTCCCTCTTCAAAAACCAGTGTATTATGTATCCACTGTGTTAAGCCCCTGCAAATCCCGTTACCCACACTATCATAAGATAGCGTATGCGGTGTTCATGGCATCCCGGAAGCTCCGACACTACTTTCAAGAGTGTTCGATAACAGTGGCCTCCGAAGTACCACTCAATGACATTATAAACAACCGCGACGCAACGGACATGATTGCAAAATGGGCCATTGAGCTCCTACCATTCGATATAACCTACAAGCCACGGCGAGCTATAAAGTCACAAGTTTTGGCTGACTTCGTCGCTGAATGGACAGAAGCCGAACCGGCGATTCAGCCGATGACATAACACCTTCGGCCCACGACGTAATGGCAGTAATCGCCCCGTGGACAGAACCATTCCTAGCCTACTTGCTTAGGCAGGAACTCCCCGAAGACCAAAATGAGGCCCGCTGCATAGTCCGGCGATCGAAAGCCTACAAGGTCCATGAGGGAGAACTTTATAAGAAAAGTACAACTGGAGTCCTTCAAAGGTGTATCTCCGAAGAGGAAGGGCGAAACCTCCTGGCTGAAATTCATGCCGGACTAGGCGGACACCACGCAGCAGCCCGGGCCCTTGTAGAAAGGCATTCCGTACAGGATTTTATTGGCCGACGGCCCGGGCAGATGCCAAGGACTTAGTCCAGAGATGCGTCGGTTGTCAGCTCTTTGCTAATCAGAGCCATATGCCACCCACCGCCCTCAAAACTATACCCATTACCTGGCCGTTCGTGGTCTGCGGGCTTGATATGGTTGGACCCCTTAAAGGGAGAACCCACAAGCAAAGGTACCTATTGGTCATGGTGGATAAATTCACCAAATGGATAGAGGCCAAACCGGTCAAAACGGCAGAGTCCGGACCAGTGATAGACTTTATATCCGGGGTAGTACACCGTTACGGTGTCCCCCACAGCATCATCACTGACAACGGCACGAACTTAACGGCCGACGAGGTTAAGTCATGGTGCAAAAATATGGGCATCAAGCTCGACTACGCTTCAGTCTATCACTCTCAAACCAATGGTCAAGTGGAACGAGCAAATGGTCTAATAATGAGCGGCATTAAACCCAGACTAGTGCGGTCACTTACAAAATCCGACACGCACTGGGTAGAGGAGCTCGACTCCGTACTCTGGGGGCTGCGTTCAACGCCTAACTGAACTACCGGATTCACACCATTTTTTATGGTATACGGCGCAGAGGCGGTCTTGCCCTGCGACATCATTCATGACTCACCTCGAGTGCGCATGTATGAAGAATGAGAAGCCGAGCTGGATCGACAGGACAGCTTGGATGCATTGGAGGAGTAACGCGACGTCGCCAAGGCTCGTTCCGCATTTTATCAGCAGCAGGCTCGAAGATATCAAAGCAGAGAAGTACGGGCCAAGACTTATAACGTTGGTGAACTAGTTCTATGCCTGCCGGACAAGAAAAAGGACAAGCTCAAGCCCAAATGGGAGGGCCCCTTCATCATCGACCAAGTCCTGACCAACGGGGCGTACCGTCTGCGAAATGCATCGGACAACCGACTCGAGCTGAACCCATGGAACGCAGCCCGCCTCCGAAGAATCTATGCCTAGCGTCGGACTAAGAGTTCGTCCCCTTCCCCCGTTCAAATTTTTACACTTCAGTTGTCTTTTGTTTCTCTTTCTTCTCTTAACCCTTTTACTAAAAAGCCCCTAAGGGCCTACTTGCACATTGTTCGCATACACTTGATGTGCCATCCGCACTCATTATACCTGGGGGCTTCTTTTCCAGAAGCTCAATGATAAGGGCTTCATGCCCAGCACATGTGTCAAGCTTCCACATGTACCTTTTACTCACCATTATATGCATCGATATGACTTAAGTTTTGGCCAAGCTGGGTTGCCTGGCTCCTGTGCTTACCCCTACATTCCCGATTGTTCGGCTAGGAGGTAAAGGGAGCACCTCTGCGATTGTTACTGCCGGGTCAGCCGGATGTGTACCTCAGACTGGGTGAAGCCGAAAGCTAGCGTTCTTAAGGGAATATTCGGTCGGTGACTCAAAAGATGATTTTTTACCTACTTATCTATCTGCCCCCAGATGTTTTTCTGCTTTTTTCGCAGTCCGGACATGCACTTTAGGGCATGCCTCCCAGGGAAAGGAACCCTTAACGGAACTATTCTCCCTAGAAGATGTTTCTTACTAACCATGTAATATAACATAACTACTTGGGCGCTTGTCTGATAAAGCACTAATGACCCCCTACGCCTGGTCTCCATGCATACCCTGGTTGTTTCTTAACCAAAAAGGTATTCGGACACACTCCGGACTCTAGGGTCCCGAGGTCGAAGCGAAAAGGTCGGCAAAGACAAACGATCTACAATCCGGCTAGAAGGCATTTCACATGTCATTTTAAAAATACATTGTCAAATCTACTGACTGTATTCCTCCTCAATCCCGTCTAACAGGCTGTCTAATTTATAGTCCCGTTGGGAAAATTTAGCGGCCAACTCTACTTGGCCATATACTAAACTCACAGGGATCTCCTTCCCATCTGGCCCCACAGGTCCGACCTCGGCCATGTGATTGGGATCCGCCTTCTTGTAACGCGTCTTCACCATGGCCCAAGCCTCCCTGGCACCTTGGCGGCAAGCCGAAATCTTCCACAAACGGAAGCGCTGCCGCACTCCCTGAAGCTTCTCCGCAAGCTCCCCAAGGCCGTCGGGTAGGGAGAGGGCTGGCCATAAAGCCTGGACGACGCCGCTCATTGCCTGCCAAACTCGTTCGAGCAGTTGCAACAGCTCGGGAAGTTGATCACCCGTCGATACGGGCATCTCCTCCGTAGGGCGACCTGTGAGTATACCTACAAGACATATTCTGTCAATTGACTTCCTCGCTGAACTCTTCTTTTCAAAGCAGTCCGCTCAAGCACTTACTATAGATGCCGCGACGAAGCCGCTGATTCTCCTTAACGGAGCCGGACAGCCCGGCCCGAGCGCCTTTTAGCTCTTCTCCGATCTTGGCGTTGGCATCCTGGAGCTTGTTCCTCTCTTGCTGCACCCTATTCAGCACCCTCACGCCGGCCTTCAGCTGGCGCAGTAATTCTTGCCTGTCCGGATCTCGTCCGGCGGCACCTGCAATGTCATTATTAGACTTGCGCGCACGCCGCACATCGCTTATATTTAACAGAAAATGTGTTACCAGGAGGGGCCTCTGTGTTTCCCCCTGCGGCAGCAAGTGCGGCCTCAAGTTGGGCCTTGCATTCTTGCAGCTCCTGAGACAGCTGGGCATTCTTCTCGGTAAGAGCCTGCGTTTCAAATGATCCTTAAATCAGTTAACATAACTACTTTAAGTCTCGGGGGCTACTGGCATATATAACCATTAAATTCCCTTACCTGTATGTCTTTTACATACTGCTCCGTGGCTCTGGTAAAACCGTCTTGAGCAGCACGGAGGTGCGCGTCCCCCGCGTTAAAGGCGTTCAACGCCTCAGGGGAGAAGCATGCTTCACGAAATACTGTCCCGCGGCGCCTGTGGTTCATGGCGCTCTCCACCTCAGACTTGGTGGCGGACAGTCTGTCAGCATCCTCTGTTGGAGGAGTATCCGGCCCGCGCCTTGCGCTTGCCTCCCCCTCCAGGCCGGGCGCTGGAGCCTAGCTGGTATAGGTCGGATCGGCAACCTCTACGCCCGCAGTCCGGCGGGCGGTTTTTCTCCTACAAAGATCATGAGCACTCAGACGCTCCCTAGGAACGTTGCTCTGAAAATTTAAATACGAGCTATACCTTTGCGGTGACATTTCAGTCCGTGCCGCGCTCCTTTCCGCCTGCTGGTCCGGACTGACCTTTGTTGGTCAGCCGCCGCGGGCTCGGCTTCCCGCCTTGAAGGCGCTTCCTGTAAAACACCATCGTTCGCGAAGGTCAGAAATGGGCAAGGAAGAGATAATGGTGTCCGGACCTCGGTCACAGTCACCTGGAAAGCTGGACATAGTCCGGGGTAGTCCGCCTTAATGGCCACTAAAGCGGTATCCATGCTGAGTTGGTGGAACACCCCGTCGATCAGCTCCACCTTGATATCCGGATCCTCTTCGGAGGCTGGATCCTGGGATCTTTCTGGATCCTCGGGTTGCGGAGCTGGACTTATCATGTCCTCCACAATCCGGCGTAGTTCCTGCGCCGAAGACATAATGTAAGAAGCTTAAACTTCGAAAGCATGGGTTGAGCCCTTAAAAGTGTTCGCTTACCCAGCCTCTAGGGTTGTTCATGGAAACCCATTCAAGGGGTTCGTTCGAAGGAAGTCCTCCTTGTCCCCCTTGTACAGGCCGGACAGGATCTGCACCAGATCCTCGGTCGAATCCAGCCCTTCGCGGCCATGACGGGTGGCATCGTCTTCCCCGTTGAAATCCCACATGGGGTGGCCTCTGTATTGCAATGGCTGTACCCCCCGCATGATGCATGTTGCCATGACTCCTATCATGGTCAACCCGGAATGGGCCAGTAATCTTATTCGGCCCATCAGGTAATGGACGCTCTTGTCTTCCTCCAGTCGGGGGCTCTGCGGGCGCCAGCTGAGGCGTTTCTTCAGAGGAGCAGCACTGAACTCCGGGAGGCCAATCCGGACCGGGTCCGGCAGCGGAGCGTCTTCTATGTAAAACCACTCCGAAGGGCAATCTTCGGACACCTTGTTAGGGGTACCGGATGGATATCCGGTCCCGGCAATGCGCCATACTTCGGCGCCGCCCACTTGATGTATAGATCCCTCGTGAAAACGGGGTACGAGGCAGAACAACCTCTTCCACAGTGCAAAATGGGGCTCGATGCCCAGGAATAGCTCGCAAAGAGCTACGTAGCCCGCGATATGCAGGACAGAGGCGGGTGTAAGGTGATGGAGCTGGAGTCCGTAGAACTCCAGGAGCCCGCGGAGAAACGGATGTATCGGAAATCCAAGTCCCCTTATCAGATAGGGGACGAAGCATACCCGCTCCCCTTTGTTGGGACTTGGGGTAGCCTCCGCTTGCTTCCCACCTTGGTAGGTGGCCAGCCCGGCTCGAACCGGGACCATGAAGGCCGGAGGGAGATATCCCCCCGATTGGAGCTTCACTAGCTCGTTGTGTGGAACAGAGCACCTCCTCCAATCTCCTGGCGCTGGGCTGGGAGCGCGAGAAGAGGAGCCGCGTCGACGGTCCATGATGGAATGGATTTTTGGGTCAAAGGCGCTCCGATGAGTATTCGCGGAAGGAAGATGGTGTGGTTTGGATCTGGATTTTTGCCTCTTTTGTAGGCGGATGACTTGCACGACTAGGGGGTGAAACATAAAAGACACCCTGGCTTTTCGCATTCGTGCGACGCGTGGAAGAAGGCCATTATTGGGCGTAGAAGCCAAGAAGCACAGCATTTATGATGAAGCCGGACACTGTTTGGCAGGTACATGGAACTTAAAGGGAGAACCCACCTTGCAACGCCGAAGACTATATACGCGCTGGACTTATCGTCATTGAAGCCTGGTTCGGGGGCTACTGAGGGAGTCCTGGACTAGGGGGTGTCCGGACAGCCGGACTATCATCGTCCGCCGGACTCCAAGACTACGAAGATACAAGATTGAAGACTCCGTCCCGTGTCCGGATGGGACTTTCCTTGGCGTGGAAGGCAAGCTTGGCGATACGGATATGTAGATCTCCTACCATTGTAACCGACTCTTTGTAACCCTAGCCTTCTCCGGTGTCTATATAAACCGGAGGGCTTTAGTCCGTAGGACACAACATACATTACAACAATCATACCATAGGCTAGCTTTAGGGTTTAGCCTCCTTGATCTCGTGGTAGATCCACTCTTGTACTACCCATATCATCAATATTAATCAAGAAGGACGTAGGGTTTACCTCCATCAAGAGGGCCCGAACCTAGCTAAAACATCGGGTCCCTTGTCTCCTGTTACCATCCGCCTAGACGCACAGTTCGGGACCCCCTACCCGAGATCCACCGGTTTTGACACCGACAACGACCAATAGCCATTGTCTTCGTACCATGCCAAAGACACCCTTCCGCACTGAGGCAACCTTGCACGGATCCGGATATACCCAAAGAATAAAAAGTGGCACAAGGCGGTCGTCGTCCTCACACCGCCGGCACCCTTGAACCTAATCCAATGCAGAGATTTGAGCCATACAACCAAGACCCCAAAAGTTCCTCTATGATCCCCCGTCCATGAGATATGGGTCACAAAGCCATAACCAACTGTATTGTGAATATATTGCCTAAGGAAATACATTCGCCCCCATATCGAACAAGCTGTCAACCACATCTCACATAGGCACAACATCATGATGTTGCTACAGCCTCGACTTCTACTCAAATATGTGGCCATTTTGCTAACTCCAACATTCACCATTCCCATGCATGTTAGCGACTTCCACCACCCTTCCGCCCTATCGATATAGGCCACTACGCCTGTCACACGTCGGAGCTTCTCCTGCATCTTCTCAGGGAATAACTTTATTTCACATGCCCACCATGACACCAACAAAAATATTGGTTTCTTGTTCGCACCACAGGCGCGTAGACCAATGGAGGGTGTGTGGACGATAACCACATATGGTTGATGCCAGATAGAGGGAGTTGCGACATGTGGAACCATGGTGAGATATTGATACGCCTTCAATGTATCTATATTTTTATCATGTTCATGTAATATTAATCTCATTTATATATAGTTTAACACATATGCATACCAATCTCTCTCTCTCTCTCTCTCTCTCACACACACACACACACACACACACCCGCACACACACACACCATCACACATACTAACACACACACCATCACACAAACACTCACACCCACACACACCAACAACACAAACACTCACACAAACCACACACATTTTTTTTCTCAAAAAAACTACAGAGGCCACGTCGGCGAACTCGGTCTTGGGAAGCAAACTCGGGGAGGCGCATGGAGATGCGGGGCCTCGAGCGACGACGGTGGAAACAGGACGGGGGAAGCAGGCTGATGGTGAACTAAAGAAACAGTGGCATCAACAATGGTGATGTTGGGCCATAGAGGGTAGAAGCGAATGGGGACAAGGTGAGAAGGAGGGGCGAGCCACGCCAGTGCGGGAAAGGTACGCAATCACAGTTGAGCCGAAGACCAGCGAGGAGAGAGTGCCCGCGGGGTGGTCTAGGGGCAACGGTGACGTTTGGATCTGGGCCACGGTGGAGGCGGAGCTGGGGCAGAGTTGTGATATAGTTGTGGAGGCCAGATGTGCCACGACGGGGTAAATTACAAGAAAGGCGTGTGTGGCAAGTGGGTTATTTTTGCTAAGTCCCCTGCCCACGATGGCTAGTGCCAGACACGGGGATCTCGACAGAGACAACCTTTCCCGAGAGCGTGACAGATACAACTTAGAAAAGACTATTTTTTGTTATTCCCTTGTTCCATATGTTTTCTTTTAATTCATGTTTCATTTCTTTCTCTTATTTTAGTTTCTTTGCACCTTTTCCTAGGACCTTATGTAGATGGGGGGAGGTCTGCACTGAATCCTTGGATCTTCCTGCGAGGCGGTCCGATTTGTGAAGTAGATGCCACTTCAAAGTTGTATATTAAATTTTCCATCATTGCAAAACACTTGGATACCCATATTATGACCCCATGCAAAAGGAAGAATGCTTCTGACACTTACTCCCATGATTTCATGCGCCACACTCTCCACTAGGCCCTACGGTGTCTAGCCCAATCTTTTCTTCTGAAGGATCCACTACATGTGTCTTTTAGTGCTTGTTTGTGCTAAAATATGTTATAAGACCAAAAAAACTATAAATAGAGCCAACTGTAGCACGTGTTGGGTTGGGTGAACCGAAGGGGGAAGGTTCGTAGTAAATCACTGAATCTTCCTACGGATGGTCTGGTTTGTGGAGGACATGCCACTGCAAAGTTTGGTATTGACTTTTTCCTCATTACACAAACAATGGATATACATATTAGGATCCCACGCAAAAGTAGAAGTGGCTCCAACACTTCCTCATGTGATTTCATATGCTCCACTCTCTGGCAGGCCCTGTGGCATCTAGCCATAGCTTTTAGCTGGAAGAGGCCACTCGATGTGACTGTTAGTCTTTCGTCATATTGAAATATGTCATAGGATCAGGACAAACCCAAATAGAGGCTAACTCCAACTAGTAGTTGGGTTTGGAGCATCAGAAAGTGGCCGGTGCACATTGAAGCCCTGGATCTTCACAAAGGCCTGGCTCGTGAAGGAGGTGCCAGTTTAGTGTTTTGCATGGAATTTTTTCCTCATTGCAAAACTCTTGGATACCCATATAAGGACCCCATGAAAATGAGTGATTTCAATACTACCCCATACAGTTTGATCTGCCACCCTCTCCTTTGGGTCCCCTAATATCAAGATGTAGCATTTCTTGGGACGGGATCACTCCATGTGACTTTTAGTCTTTATTATGTTGGAATACGTCATCGGATCATGAAAAACACAAAGAGAGGTCAAATCCTAGCAGGCATTAGGTTGGGGGCAACGGAAGGAGGGATGACCACAGTGGATCCTTAAACCTTCACGCGAGATGGTGTGGTTTGTGAAGGAGCTGCCAGTTTCCTTATTACACAATTCTGGGATACCTGTATTAGGACCCATGTAAAGGAGGAGTGGTTCCAACACTTCCTCGTGCGATTTGAGCTCCCTTTTTCGGCAAGCCCCATGGCGTCTAGCCCTTGCTTGCCTTTGGAAGGGACCACTTCATGTAATTTTAGTCCTTGTTTATGTTGGAATATATAATATTATCATAAAAAACCCATAGAGAGGCCAACTCCAAATTGGATTTAGGTCTGGGGCACTGGAAGGGGGAAGGTCGCAGTACTGCAAAGCATGCTAGGTGTGGCAGGTGCAAAGCGGGCTGCCGGAGCGGCGGAGGTGGGGAGCTCGCCGAAGATGTCGTCGAAGGCCATGGCGACAGATACCAAGTTAAAGAGAAGATTGCCTCCCTGCACTGTTGTTCTGTTGATGCGAGTGGTACATGTTACTTATACACAGAGGTCCTACGTCTCCCGTGACTATAGGCACACAGGCCAGCATCAGGAGTGTTGGTTGACATCCTGTAAACTAGGAAAGGACTACAACAGATACATATGATACATGCAGTGTACAAGGAAAGGACTGTCACGTTTGACAGTTCCGCTTGGAACTAGGATGGTAAACCATGGTCATGCCCAACTCACACACCAGCCATGCCTTGGACACCTGCATGCACGCATGCCCCATAGACAGATATGTGTACACCGTGCCTGGGCCACACACACACACACACATACACACACACACACACACACACACACACACACAGAGAGACACACACAAACTGGCCCTTGTCACACACGCATGGGCGCACATGCCTCACACTAGCGCTCTCGACCATGGTCGTGCATATGCGGATGCAGACGTCCAGCGATGCACGATGCACGGTTGCACATCAAACGTGACCATGCGTGCAAAGAGTCTGCACGAGATTACACTGCTGTGTGCCTAGATGAGCCGCCAGTGGTAGAACAACTTGCAGGATATTGTTGGTGCTACTTGTGTAAAGCACGCCAGTGGAGTTCGGGTGTCAATGAATGAACTGGCACGTAATTTCCTATAGATTATACTTCTCCATGACTCATATGATTATGCTTCCTGTGGGGATCGATGCACCATGACATTCAATCATGTAGTTATCCCATTTATATGTTCTCACAATCACGCGTTCAAAAATAGTCCTTAAAATGCAAATCACAATACATAATATGTTAGAATATGCATATGGTGAGATTTGAAAAATGAAACGCTGGATTTTTAAGACAAAAGAAACAGATGGCATTATCCTGAAGGTGAACATATCAGTTACATAATTCCACGGAGAAAGATACAGATAACACACATCACTAACGGGATGTCCAGTGATTTTGGTAGCACCAGAATTATTAATAGAAATAAACAATGACTACTCTTGCGTTGATCTCTTTAATGGGGAGGTCACCTCATCACCATCCTTATCATCCTCACTCAAATCGTCAAGTGGAGTGATATACGTTGTAATTGCAACATCCTCATTCTCTGGCAACTGCATTACCGCCTCCACTCGCTGGAAACTCACGTACTTCAAGAAAAAAAATATCATATTTCTTCTTGCATAGCTTCTCAACATGATCCAATTTTGGTAAGCTGATGTAGATATCTCCATTGACATCAAATGCCGAACAACAATTGTTATTTGTGCGACTCCTGACCACATGCATCGCGATGTAGCACTTGTCGTTGGAACGTGGTTCCACATCAATTTTGGTAAGCTGATGTAAATATCTCCATTGACACCAATCTCTCTCCCTCTCTCTCTCTCTCTCTCTCTCTCTCTCTCACACACACACACACCATCACACATACTCACACACACACCATCACACAAACACTCACACCCACACACACCAACAACACAAACACTCACACAAACCACACAATTTTTTTTGAAAAAATATAGAGGCCGCGTCGGCGAACTCGGTCTTGGGAAGCAAGCTCGGGGAGGCGCATGGAGTCGCGGGGCCTTGAGCGACGATGGTGGAAACAGGACGGGGGAAGCAGGCTGATGGCGAACTAAAGAGACAGTGGCATCTGTTGGGGAACATAGTAATTTCAAAAATTGCCTACGCACACGCAAGATCATGGTGATGCATAGCAACGAGAGGGGAGAGTGTTGTCCACGTACCCTCGTAGACCATAAGCGGAAGCGTTATGACAATGCGGTTGATGTAGTTGTACGTCTTCACGATCCGACCGATCCAAGCACCGAACGTACGGCACCTCCGAGTTCAGCACACGTTCAGCTCGATGACGATCCCCGGACTCCGATCCAGCAGGGTGTCTGGGATGAGTTCTCTCAGCACGACAGCGTGGTGACGATGATGATGTTCTACCGACGCAGGGCTTCGCCTAAACACCGCAACAATATGACCGAGGTGGATTATGGTGGAGGGGGGCACCGCACATGGCTAAGGAACGATCACGAAGATCAACTTGTGTGTCTAGAGGTGCCCCCCTGCCCCCGTATATAAAGGAGCAAGGGGGAGGGGGCGGCCGGCCTAGGATTGGGCGCGCCAAGGGGAGTTCTACTCCCACCGGGAGTAGGACTCCCTCCTTCCTTGTTGGAGTAGGAGAAGGGGAAAGAGGTGGAGAGGAAGAAGGAAAAGGGGGCTGCGCCCCTTGTCCAATTCGGACCAGAGGGGAGGCGCAGGCCTCCTTCCTTTTGGCCTCTCTCCTCCATTCCCGTATGGCCCAATAAGGCCCATATACTCCCCGGCGAATTCCCGTAACTCTCTGGTACTCCGAAAAATACACGAATCACTCGGAACCTTTCCGAACTCCGAATATAGTCATCCAATATATCGATCTTTACGTCTCGACCATTTCGAGACTCCTCGTCATGTCCCCGATCTCATCCGGGACTCCGAACTCCTTCGGTACATCAAAACTCGTAAACTCATAATATAACTATCATTGAAACCTTAAGCGTGCGGACCCTACGGGTTCGAGAACAATGTAGACATGAACGAAACAAGTTTCCGGTCAATAACCAATAGAGGAACCTGGATGTTCATATTGGCTCCTACATATTCTACAAAGATCTTTATCGGTCAAACCGCATAACAACATACGTTGTTCCCTTTGTCATCGGTATGTTACTTGCCCGAGATTCGATCGTCGGTATCCAATACCTAGTTCAATCTCGTTACCGGCAAGTCTCTTTACTCGTTACGTAGTGCATCATTCCGTAACTAACTCATTAGCTACATTGCTTGCAAGGCTTATAGTGATGTGCATTACCGAGAGGGCCCGGAGATACCTCTCCGACAATCGGAGTGACAAAACCTAATCTCGAAATATGCCAACTCAACATGTACCTTTGGAGACACCTGTAGAGCTCCTTTATAATCACTCAATTATGTTGTGACGTTTGGTAGCACACAAAGTGTTCCTCCGGTAAACGGGAGTTGCATAATCTCATAGTTGTAGGAACTTTGTATAAGTCATGAAGAAAGCAATAGCAACATACTAAACGATCAAGTGCTAGGCTAACGGAATGGATCATGTCAATCACATCATTTTCTTAATGATGTGATCCTGTTAATCAAATGACAACACATGTCTATGGTTAGGAAACATAACCATCTTTGATTAATGAGCTAGTCAAGTAGAGGCAAATTAGTGACACTATGTTTGTCTATGTATTCACACATGTATTATGTTTCCGGTTAATACAATTCTAGCATGAATAATAAATATTTATCATGATATAAGGAAATAAATAATAACTTTATTATTTCCTCTAGGGCATATTTCCTTCAGTCTCCCACTTGCACTAGAGTCAATAATCTAGTTCACATCATCATGTGATTTAACACCAATATTCACATCTGTATGTGATTAACACCCATAGTTCACATCGTCACGTGACCAACACCCTAAGGGTTTACTAGAGTTAATAATCTAGCTCACATCGCTATGTGATTAACACCCAAAGAGTACAAAGGTATGATCATGTTTTGTTCGTGAGAGAAATTTAGTCAATGGGTCTGTCACATACAAAGTTGTATGTATTTTGCAAATATTCTATGTCTTCAATGCTCTGCATGGAGCTACTCTAGCTTAATTGCTCACACTTTCAATATGTATCCAGATTGAGACTTAGAGTCATCTGGATCAGTGTAAAAGTTTGCACCGATGTAACTTTTACAACGAACTGTTTTATCACCTCCATAATCGAGAAACATCTCCTTAGTCCTCACTAAGGATATTCTTGACCATTGTCCAGTGATCTACTATTAGATCAAAATTGTATTCCTTTGCCAAACTCAGATCAAGGTATACAATATGTCTGGTTCACAGCATAGCATACTTTATAGAACCTATGACTGAGGCATAGGGAATGACTTTTCATTCTCTTTCTATTTTCTTCCATGGTCGGGTCTTGAGTCTTACTCAACTTCACACCTTGCAACACAGGCAAGAACTCCTTTGACTGTTCCATTTTGAACTATTTCAAAAATTTATCAAGGTATGTATTCATTGAAAAATCTTATCAAGCGTCTTGATCTATCTATATAGATCTTGATGCTCAATGTGTAAGCAGCTTCACCTAGGTATTTCTTTGAAAAACTCTTATTCAAGTATCCTTTCATGCTATCCAGAATTTCTATATCATTTTCAATCAACAATATGTCATCCACATATAATATTAGAAATGCTACAGAGCTCCCACTCACTTTCTTGTAAATACAGGCTTCTCAAAAAGTCTGTATAAAACCATATGCTTTGATCAACTCATCAAAGCGTATATTCCAACTCCGAGAGGCTTTCACCAGTCCATAAATGGATCGCTGGAGCTTGCACACTTTGTTAGCACCTTTAGGATTGACAAAACCTTCTAGTTGCATCATATACAACTCTTCTTTAATAAATCCATTAAGGAATGCAGTTTTGATATCCTTTTGCCAGATTTCATAAAATGTGGCAATTGCTAACATGATTCGGACAGACTTAAGCATCGCTACAGTTGAGAAAATCTCATTGTAGTCAACACCTTGAACTTGTCGAAAACCTCTTTGCGACAAGTCGGGCTTTGTAAATAGTAACACTACTATCAGCATCTGTCTTCCTCTTGAAGATCCATTTATACGATATGGCTTGCCGATCATCGGGCAATCCACCAAAGTCCACACTTTGTTCTCATGCATGGATCCCATCTCAGATTTCATGGCCTCAAGCCATTTCGCGAAATCTGGGCTTATCATCGCTTCCTCATAGTTCATAGATTTATCATGGTCTAGTAACATGACTTCCAGAACAGGATTACCATACCACTCTCGTGCGGACTGTACTTTTGGAAGACCTACGAGGTTTTTGTAGTAACTTGATCTGAAGTTTCATGATCATCATCATTAGCTTCCTAACTTATTGGTGTAGGAATCACTGGAACTGATTTCTGTGATGAACTACTTTCCAATTTGGGAGAAAGTACAAATTACCTTATCAAGCTCTTACTTTCCTCCCACTCACTTCTTTCGAGAGAAACTCCTTATCTAGAAAGGATCCATTCTTAGCAACAAATGTTTTGCCTTCGGATCTGTGATAGAAGGAGTACCCAACGGTTTCCTTTGGGTATTCTATGAAGACGCACTTCTCCGATTTGGGTTCGAGCTTATCAGGTTGAAAAACTTTTTTCATATAAGCATCACAACTCCAAACTTTAAGAAACGACAGCTTAGGTTTACTGTTAAACCATAGTTCATACGGTGTCGTCTCAACGGATTTAGATGGTGCCCTATTAAACGTGAATGCAGCTGTCTCTAATGTATAACCCCAAAACGATAGTGGTAAACTGATAAGAGATATCATAGATTGCACCATATCTAGTAAAGTACGATTACAACGTTTGGACACACCATTACATTGTGGTGTTCTAGGTGGCGTGAGTTTGTGAAACTATTCAACATTGTTTTAATTGAAGACCAAACTCGTAACTCAAATATTTGTCTCCGTGATCAAATCACAGAAACTTTATTTTCTTGTTACGATGATTCTCCACTTCACTCTCACTTGTGCTTCATTTAGTAGATATACTCATATCTGCTCAAATCATCTTTGTGAAGGTCAGAAAATATCAAAATAACGATACCTGCCACGAGCATCAATACTCATTGGATCGCATACATCGGTATGTATTATTTCCAACAAGTCAGTAGCTCGTTCTATTGTTCTGAAGAACGGAGTTTTAGTCATCTTGCCCAAAAGGCACGGTTCGCAAGCATCAAATGATTCATAACCAAGTGATTCCGAAAATCCATCTTTTGGAGTTTCTTCATGCGCTTTACACCAATATGACCCAAACGGCAGTGCCACAAATAAGTTGCACTATCGTTATAAACTTTGCATCTTTTGGCATCAATATTATGAATATGTGTATCACTACGATCGAGATCCAACAAACTATTTTCATTGGGTGTATGACCATCGAAGGTTTTATTCATGTAAACAGAACAACAATTATTCTTTGACTTTAAAGGAATAACCATTTTGCAATAAACATGATCAAATCATATTCATGCTCAACGCAAAAGCCAAATAACATTTATTTAGGTTTAACACTAATCCCGAAAGTATAGGGAGTGTGCGATGATGATCATATCAATCTTGGAACCATTTCCAACATACATCGTCACTTCACCCTCAACTAGTCTCTGTTTATTTTGTATCTCCTGTTTCGAGTTACTAATTTTTAGCAACTGAACAAGTATCAAATACGCAGGGGCTACTATAAACACTAGTAAGGTACACATCAATAACCTGTATATCAAATATACCCTTGTTCACTATGCCATCCTTCTTATCCACCAAATATTCAGGGTATTTCCGTTTCCAGTGACCATTTCCTTTGCAGTGTAAGCACTCAGTTTCAGGCTTCGGTTCAGCTTTGGGCTCCTTCGTGGGAGTACAACTTGCTTGTCATTCTAGTTGAAGTTCCCTTTCTTTCCCTTTGCCCTTTTCTTGAAACTAGTGATCTTGTCAACCATCAACACTTGATGCACTTCTTGATTTCTACATTCGTCGATTTCAACATCACGAAGAGCTTGGGAATCGTTTTCGTCATCCCTTGCATACTATAGTTCATCAGAAAGTTCTACTAACTTGGTGATGGTGACTAGAGAATTCTGTCAATCACTATCTTATCTGGAAGATTAACTCCCACTTGATTCAAGCGATTGTAGTACCCAGACAATCTGAGGACATGCTCACTAGTTGAGCGATTCTCCTCCATCTTTTAGCCATAGAACTTGTTGGAGACTTCATATCTCTCAACTCGGGTATTTGCTTGAAATATTAACTTCAACTCCTAGAACATCTCATATGGTCCATGACGTTCAAAACGTCTTTGAAGTCCCGATTCTAAACCGTTAAGCATGGTGCACTAAACTATCAAGTAGTCATCATATTGAGCTAGCCAAACGTTCATAACATCTGCATCTGCTCCTGCAATAGGTCTGTCACCTAGCGGTGCATTAAGGACATAATTCTTCTGTGCAGCAATGAGGATAAACCTCAGATCACGGATCTAATCCGCATAATTGCTACTAACATCTTTCAACACAATTTTCTCTAGGAACATATCAAAATAAACATATGAAAGCAACAACGCAAGCTATTGATCTACAACATAATTTGCAAAATACTACCAGGACTAAGTTCATGATAAATTTAAGTTCAATTAATCATATTACTTAAGAACTCCCACTTAGACAGACATCTCTCTAGTCATCTAAGTGATCACGTGATCCAAATTAACTAAACCATGTCCGATCATCATGTGAGATGGAGTAGTTTTCAATGGTGAACATCACTATGTTGATCATATCTACTATATGATTCACGCTCGACCTTTCGGTCTCCGTGTTCCGAGGCCATATCTGTATATGCTAGGCTCGTCAAGTTTAACCTGAGTATTCCGCGTGTGCAACTGTTTTGCACCCGTTGTATTTGAACGTAGAGCCTATCACACCCGATCATCATGTGGTGTCTCAGCACGAAGAACTTTCGCAACGGTGCATACTCAGGGAGAACACTTCTTGATAATTTAGTGAGAGATCATCTCAAAATGCTACCGTCAAAATCTCCATCTCCGAAGCACCGTCATGATCACCATCATCACCGACGTGACACCTTAATCTCCATCGTAGCATCGTTGTCGTTACGCCATCTATTGCTTCTATGACTATCGCTAAGTGATAAAGTAAAGCAATTACAGGGCGTTTGCATTTCATACAATAAAGCGACAACCATATGGCTCCTGCCAGTTGCCGATAATTTCGGTTACAAAACATGATCATCTCATACAATAAAATATAGCATCATGTCTTGACCATATCACATCACAACATGCCCTGCAAAAACAAGTTAGACGTCCTCTACTTTGTTGTTGCAAATTTTACGTGGCTGCTACGGGCTGAGCAAGAACCATTCTTACCTACGCATCAAAACCACAACTATAGTTCATCAAGTTAGTGATGTTTTAACCTTCGCAAGGACTGGGCGTAGCCACACTCGGTTCAACTAAAGTTGGAGAAACAGACACCTGCTAGTCACCTGTGTGCAAAGCACGGCGGTAAAACCAGTCTCGCGTAAGCGTATGCGTAATGTCGGTCTGGGCTGCTTCATCCAACAATACCGCTGAACCAAAGTATGACATGCTGGTAAGCAGTATGACTTGTATCGCCCACAACTCACTTGTGTTCTACTCGTGCATATAACATCAACGCATAAAACCTAGGCTCGGATGCCACTGTTGGGGAACGTAGTAATTTCAAAAATTTCCTACGCACACGCAAGATCATGGTGATGCATAGCAACGAGAGGGGAGAGCGTTGTCCACGTACCCTCGTAGACCATAAGCGGAAGCGTTATGACAACGCGGTTGATGTAGTCGTACGTCTTCACAATCCGACCGATCCAAGCACCGAACGTACAGCACCTCCGAGTTCAGCATACGTTCAGCTCGATGACGATCCTCGGACTCCGATACAGCAGGGTGTCGGGGATGAGTTCTGTCAGCACAACAGCGTGGTGACGATGATGATGTTCTACCGACGCAGGGCTTCGCCTAAACACCGCAACGATATGACCGAGGTGGAATATGGTGGAGGGGGGCACCGCACACAGCTAAGGAACGATCACGAAGATCAACTTGTGTGTCTAGAGGTGCCCCCCTGCCCCCGTATATAAAGGAGCAAGGGGGAGGGGGCGGCCGGCCGAGTTTGTTGGAGTAGGAGAAGGGGAAAGAGGTGGAGAGGAAGAAGGAAAAGGGGGCTGCGCCCCTTGTCCAATTCGGACCAGAGGGGGGGCGCAGGCCTCCTTCCTTTTGGCCTCTCTCCTCTATTCCCGTATGGCCCAATAAGGCCCATATACTCCCCGGCGAATTCCCGTAACTCTCCGGTACTCCGAAAAATATCCGAATCGCTCGGAACCTTTCCGAACTCCGAATATAGTCGTCCAATATATCGATCTTTACGTCTCGACCATTTCAAGACTCCTCGTCATGTCCCCGATCTCATCCGGGACTCCGAAATCCTTCGGTACATCAAAACTCAAAAACTCATAATATAACTGTCATCGAAACCTTAAGCGTGCGGACCCTACGGGTTTGAGAACAATGTAGATATGACCGAAACACGTTTCCGGTCAATAACCAATAGCGGAACCTGGATGTTCATATTGGCTCCTACATATTCTACGAAGATCTTATCGGTCAAACCGCATAACAACATATGTTGTTCCCTTTGTCATCGGTATGTTACTTTCCCGAGATTCGATCGTCGGTATTCAATACCTAGTTCAATCTTGTTACCGGCAAGTCTCTTTACTCGTTACGTAATGCATCATTCCGTAACTAACTCATTAGCTACATTGCTTGCAAGGCTTATAGTGATGTGCATTACCGAGAGGGCCCAGAGATACCTCTCCGACAATCGGAGTGACAAAACCTAATCTCGAAATACGCCAACTCAACATGTACCTTTGGAGACACCTGTAGAGCTCCTTTATAATCACCCAGTTATGTTGTGACGTTTGGTAGCACACAAAATGTTCCTCCGGTAAACGGGAGTTGCATAATCTCATAGTTGTAGGAACTTTGTATAAGTCATGAAGAAAGCAATAGCAACATACTAAACGATCAAGTGCTAGGCTAACGGAATGGGTCACGTCAATCACATCATTCTCCTAATGATGTGATCCCATTAATCAAATGACAACACATGTCTATGGTTAGGAAACATAACCATCTTTGATTAATGAGCTAGTCAAGTAGAGGCATACTAGTGACACTATGTTTGTCTATGTATTCACACGTGTATTATGTTTCCAGTTAATATAATTCTAGCATGAATAACAAACATTTATCATGATATAAGGAAATAAATAATAACTTTATTATTGCCTCTAGGGCATATTTCCTTCAGCATCAACAGCGGTGTTGTTGGGCCATAGAGGGTAGAAGCGAATGGGGACAAGGTGAGGAAGGAGGGGCGAGCCACGCCAGTGCGGGCAAGGTACGCAATCACAGTTGAGCCGTTGACTAGCGAGGAGAGGGTGCCAGCGGGGTGGGCTAGGGGAAATGGCGACTTCCGGATCTGGGCCACGGTGGAGGCGGAGCTGGGGAAGAGGTGTGATATAGGTGTGGAGGCGGGATGTGCCACGACGGGGTAGGTTATCAATTTAGAGGTAAAGGAGAGAAAGGCATGTGTGGCAAGTGGGTTATTTTTTCTAAGTCCCCTGCCCACGATGCCTAGTGCCAGACACGGGGATCTCGGCAGAGACAACCTTTCCCAAGAGCGTGACAAATAGAACTTAGCAAAGACCATTACTTGTTTTTCCCTTGTTCCATGTTTTTTTCTTTAAATTGATGTTTCATTTCATTCTACTTATTTTAGTTTCTTTGCCCCTTTTCCTAGGACCTTATGTAGATGGGGGAGGTTTGCACTGAAGCCTTAGATCTTCATGCGAGGCGGTCCGATTTGTGAAGTAGGTGCCACTTCAAAGTTGTGTATTAATTTTTCCATCATTGCAAAACACCTGGATACCCATATTATGGCCCCATGCAAAAGGAAGAATGCTTCTGACACTTCCTGCCATGATTTCATATGCCACACTCTCCAACGGGCCCTATGGTGTCTAGCCCAATCTTTTCTTCTGAAGGATCCACTACATGTGACTTTTAGTACTTGTTTGTGCTAAAATATGATATAAGCCCAAGAAAACTATAAACAGAGCCAACCGTAGCACGTGTTGGGGTGGGTGAGCCGAAGAGGGAAGGTTCGTAGTAAATCACGGAATCTTCCTACGGATGGTCTGGTTTGTGAAGGACATGCCACTGCAAAGTTTGGTATTGACTTTTTCATCATTACACAATGGATGCAGATATTAGGATCAGACGCAAAAGTGGAAGTGACTCCAACACTTCCTCATGTGATTTCATATGCTCCACTCTCTGGCAGGCCCTATGGCGTCTAGCCATAGGTTTTAGCTGGAAGAGGCCACTCGATGTGACTGTTAGTCTTTCGTCATATTGAAATATGTCATAGGATCAGGACAAACCCAAATAGAGGCTAACTCATACCATAAATTGTGTTGGGAGCATCAAAAAGTGGGAAGTGCACATTATAGCCCTGGATCTTGCCGCTAGAAGGTCTGGCTTGTGAAGGAGGTGCCAGTTTAATGTTTTGCATGGAACTTTTTCCTCATTGCAAAACCCTTGGATACCCATATTAGGACCCCATGCAAATGAGTGATTTCGATACTACCCCATACAATTTGATCTGCCACCCTCTCCTTTGGGTACCCTGATATCCAGATGTAGCATTTCTTGGGACGGGACCACTCCATGTGACTTTTAGTCTTTTTTATGTTGGAATACATCGTTGGATCATGAAAAACACAAAGAGAGGTCAAATCCTAGCAAGCATTAGGTTGGGAGAACCGGAAGGAGGGATGACCACACTTAATACTTAAACCTCCCGCGAGATGGTTGGTTTGTGAAAGAGCTGCCATTTTCCTTATTACACAATTCTGGGATACCCGTATTAGGACCCATGCAACGGAGGAGTGGTTCCAACACTTCCTAGTGCAATTTGAGCCCCTTTTTCAGCAAGCCCCATGAAATCTAGCCCTTGCTTGCCTCTGGAATGGGCCACTTCATGTAATTTTAGTCTTCGTTTATGTTGGAATATATAATATTATCATGAAAAACCCATAGAGAGGCCAACTCCAAATTGGATTTCGGTCTGGGGCACTGGAAGGGGGAAGGTCGCAGTACTGCAAAGCATACTAGGTGTGGCAGGTGCAAAGCGGGCTGCCGGAGCGGCGAAGGTGGGGAGCTCACCGAAGATGTCCTCAAAGGCCATGGCGACTGATACCAAGTTAGAGAGAAGACTGCCTCCCTGCACTGCTGTTCTGTTGATGCGAGAGGTACATGTTACATATACACAGAGGTCCAACGTCTGCCGTGACTATAGGTACGCAGGCCAGCATCGTGGAAAGTTGGTTGAGATCCTGTAAACTAGGAAAGGACTACAACAGATACATATGATACATGCGGTGTACAAGGAAAGGATTGTCATGTTTGACAGTTCTTCGTGGAACTAGGATGGTATGTTGGAAGACAAACACATCTGCCACTGGGCGTCGGTTGTCAGGAGGACAACGGCCTCGCCCAGGGCGCTCGGGAGGGATGGCGCCCACGCACACGGATCCCTCCGGAGGAACGGCGCCCACGCATGCATGCGCGCCCACGACTCCATCCAGGTCGTGATCCTCTCCTTCTCTCACGATATTGTTGTAACTGATCTTATCGGGTGTACCTCCGCATGTATTTAAACACTCTATGTATGATGAATGAATGTAGACACAGTTCACCCGTCTAACTTGGTATCAGACGTCGCTCGTTCCTCTCCATGCTTCCGCCATGAGCTTCCGGCGTCTGCTCCGCCGCACTCGCTCCTTCAGAGACGCCGACGCACCCTTCATCCTCTCTCCCGTCGCCCCCAGCCCCCAGCCGGCTGAACCGGCCGCCGACGCCAACCCTGCGCCGCCTCCTCGCCTCGTGCCGGTGCCTGCCTCCCCCAACGCCCGGCTTCTCCGCCGCCCTGGTGCCCTCCCGGCGGTGCCCCCTCTCCGCGCCGTGCGCCCCCACGCCGACGCCCTCGCCATTGCACCTCCTCCCGTCCAGGTGCCCGCGATACCCGCTCCTTCGATGCATCATATTAACATCGGGTCTCTCATTCCCTTCAAGCTGAGCCTGGACGACACAACTATTCGAAGTGGCACCATCTCTTCTGGTTCATCCTCTGCAAGTACCACGTCGAGGAGCATGTGCTCGAAGAGGCCGACCCACTCCATGAGGATCTGGTTTGGCGAAACCACGACATCACGATCGTTCTTTGGATCTACGCCACCATATCTGATGAACTCTACGACGTGATTCAGTCACCGGAGAGCACGGCGTACCACCTCTGGACCCAGCTAGAGGTCTTCTTCCGCGACAACGCCGCCGGCCGCACCATCCACATAGGCGCGGAGTTCCGCGCGACGGTGCAAGGGGACATGACGGTGGCCCAATACTGCCGCCGCCTCCAACAGCTGGCCAATGCCATGGCCGACGTGGGCGAGCCGGTCACGGACCGCTCTCTCACGCTGCAGCTCGCCGCGGCCTGAGCCGACGCTTCCACGTCATGGCTACACTCCTTCCCATGCAGCAGCCCTTCCCCACGTTCGTGCAGGCTCGTTCGCGCCTGCTCCTCGAGGAGATCGGCCTCACCGAGCGGGAGCGCACCGTCGGGGCGTCCGCCCTCACCATCGGCCACGCCGGAGGCACATCCAGTGGCTCGTCCTCCGCCGGCGCCTCGTCCTCCACAGATCGCCAGCCTCCTCTGTCGCCACATGACAAGGGCAAGGGGCCCGCCACTTGGAGCCCCTCCGGCGACTGTCAAAGCGGCGGGCGCGGCCGTGGTCGCGGCCGTGGCCGCAGCTCCCCCGGCGCCTCGTCGAGCTTCAGCACCGGGCGCGGTACCGGCGGCCAGCAGCCCTGGCTGGGCTATTTCGCCCAGTGTGGCTCGCCGGCTCCGACGCCGCAGCAGTGGCGTGTGCCGTGGGCTCCGGCCAACTCGGCCGGCGTGCTCGGGCCACGCCCCGTTGCTCACCACCAGGCCTACCCGGGGCTGCTGGCCCGCCTCCCTCTGCACCAACCTGGGATCAGCAGTAGGCCCTGACGACGCACTTCACCAACATCCAGCTGCAGCTGCCGCCTTCCAACGTCGAGTGGTTCATGGATACAGGCGCCAGCTCCCACGTTGCCAACTCCTCCGGTAACCCACCAATCTTTCCTCCTCAGTGCATTCTCCTTCTAGTATAATTTTTGGCGATGGTTTGTCAATTTCTGTAGTTGCTACCAGCTCCACCTCCCTCCCGGCATTCAATCTCAGTCACATATTAGTCTCTCCATCCATAATTAAGAACCTCATTTCCGTTCGGCGCTTTGCTATCGATAATTGGTGTATTGTCTCTTTTGATCCCTTTGGCTTCTCTGTGAAGGACATGGAAACCAGGGAGGTTATCATGAGGTCCAGTAGCTCCGGCGACCTATATCCGTTCCTTCCAAATAAAGGAGGCTCCATGGCTCTCTCTATTTCGAGCTCCGGCGACATATGGCATTTGCGGCTAGGCCATCCTAGTCGTGCTTCCCTTTCCTTTTTAGCAAACAAATTTTTAGATTCATGTAATAAGGTGCAAGGTTCTTTGGTGTTAATCTTGTATCATAGGCAAACAACCACGATTACCGTTTTGTACTTCTACTTCGCAAACTACTACTCCTTTCCAAATAATTCATTGTGATTTGTGGACCTCACCCGTGTGTAGCTTTTTCGGTTTTCAATATTATCTTGTGGTACTTGATTATTTTACTCATTATTCTTGGGTGTTTCCTCTACGCCACAAATCCGACACCGCACCCACCCTGCTACACTTCTTCTCCTACGTTCACACTCAATATAACCTCTCTGTTAAATGTGTGCAGTGTGATAATGGCGGCGAGTTTCTCTCCTTCTCCCTCCGCGACCACTTCTCTTGCCACGGTGTTATATTCCGCCTCTCATGCCCATATACGTCCCGCCAGAACGGCAAGGCCGAACGCCTTCTCCGCACCACCAACACCGTTCTCCGCACCTTGCTCATCCATGCCCATATGCCCCCCGAGTATTGGGTTGAGGCCCTCCACACCACCAATCACCTCATCAACCGACGTCCCTCGTCCGCCGTGAACAACAACACACCCTACTACCTCCTTCACGGCAGCCACCCCACCTACGACCACCTTCGTGTATCACTGGTGGAAAAAAGGCCTTTGGTCGCGGTTCGCAACTGCCATTAGTCGCGGTTGCGCAACCGCGACCGACCGGGCGCGACTAAAGGCCCCCCCCCTTTAGTCGCGGTTGCTTAAGAACCGCGACTAAAGGCCCGTCCACGTGGGCGCCAGGTGGCCGTCGGGGCGGAGGACCTTTAGTCGCGGTTCTTCTGGCCAACCGCGACTAAAGGCCGCCGCAGGTTTAGGGTTTTAGCCCCCCCCCCTAAACCTCCCCCCTTAAACCTGTTTTCTGTTTAATTTGTATTGTTTTATTTCTTTTGTGCTTTATTTTAATTTTGAAGGAGTTTCATATATTCTACGGTACTACATACATGCATATGAATGTACAATTTCAAATAAATTTGAAATTAGAACCGAAAAGAATTCAAGAGGAATATACAATATATATTCAATATCATCGGATGACCATATACAATTTTGAACAAGTTTCCATACATGATTTAATGCATATAAAGTTCTACGTCCTCGTAATAGTGTTCTCCTTTAGGATGGAGGACTTCCCTGCTGAACCATCCAGCTAGTTCCTCTTGAAGTGGTCGGAAGCGAGCTTCTGGACTAAGCATCCACCGGAGGTTATTCCTCTTAGCATTGGTATCACTCGGAACCCGCTCAGAGGTGTATCTCCGGATCATCTCACAGACATAGTATCCACATAGATTGGTCTCCGGTGGCTGAATATCCCCAGCATTCTTAGCCTTTAACATTTTGAATTCTAGCTCTTTTTTGAATTCACCGACCTTTGTATCTACGAACCGTCTCCAAACCCTACGAGGCAAAGAAAATTAAATGAACAAGAGAGTTATTAATTAGTTACTTGATATTAGGAAATGAACGAAATAGGCCGATCGATATAGAGCGCAAATGAATGAAAATAATTACTTCTGCAGCATTCTTCTCATGCCGCCCCAAAGCTTTGGATCCATATTCACAGAGTCGTGGACGAGACATTCTGAGGTGTTAACTTTAATTACTAGCAGAATTCAGTGGAACCTGCGGACACGATACATGCACAGTACGTCATGCATAACTCATCGATTAGCCGGCCACATACCATGCATGGAGTAAACAAAAGAGAATGTGCTGAAGACAGAAACACTCACTCAAAATGGTAAGGAAATAGAATATCACTTTTGAGTTCCTGCTTTGTAAGAAACTGCCACAGGTCTGCCTCCACGTCGGCGGGGTAACGCTCCAACACATGTCCATTAACGATGTGTGGGTCAATGAACCCAACATCATGGATGTTCCTTACTCTGCATTCCTTAATCTTCATTCTGCATGTATAATAGTGGACACAACAATATAGTTAGGACATATATATAGTGCAGGCAATATGAACGAGATGGGGTAGAAATTAATAAATCACTTACAGAACGTAGCAACTGATGATAGATTTATCGAGCTCGCGCAGATTGAAAAGCTGGAACAATTCACTCAGTTCAATTTGTACATAGTAATGTTTGAAGTGATGCTCATGTCTAACTTCCGCATAAATATATTCTTTGGCGTTTTTATTTTTTATGTAACCCTTGTACCATTTCAGCAGACCTTTCATTTGTGGAGGTAGATCCTTTTCCTCCGCAGGCTCGACGAGAGGCCCATTCTTGACATATGTAATTACTACCTCCTTCACTGGCGCCTCATCAAGGCCTAACAGTTCACGAAGAGTAATACCTAAGTTGGCCGCTTGTTCTCTGGCACTCGTTACAGTCAATCCCTGTGCTGCCGCAGCTTGTATGATCTCGGGGTCATCCGGACAGAAGGCTTCCACTATAAGCGGGGCAATCGATTGTTTACTTTGTTCCCCGAGCTGGGCAACTTGTTTCCCGCTTTTTTTACTTTCGGCCTTCTCCCGCTCTTTGTTCTCCTTGAACATGAGTGCCTACCTGCGAAGTTCACGTGCATAGTCGTTAGGCAGATTCTTCGCGGCTTGGGACGGTGTGCTCAAAAATGACTTAGCCCACTTCTTTTGCTCATCAGAAAATACTGGCTTGGGCTCGGGCTCTGTTTTCTTCTTGCAGTCCGCCTTCCATTTCTCCAAATCAGCAGCCGCGGCCGCGTCGACTTCCTCGGCACTACGTTCCCAAGGCCTTGTGGGGAGAGGCTTCAGTGATGGCTCCGGTACCTTTGTGGTCTTAGGTACATAAGGGTCCGGGTTAATAATCCAGGACTGCTTCTGCTTCTTTGCCGGAGGTGGATTGGGGGGCGGCGTCTGATCACCCGCCGGACGAGGACTGGGGGGCGGCGGCTGATCACCCGCCGGACGTTGTGGACTGGGGGGCGGCGTCGGCTGACGTGACGGAGGTGTAGGTGAACCGCCACCACCACCACCACCACCACCACCGCCACCGCCACCACCACCACCGTAGGGGGGTGGACTTGTTGTCCTTGGCGCCTCGCCTGGAAACTTGATAAACTTCTTTTGCCATAGAATGAAATGGCGCTTGACATCTCCAAGTCTTTTCTCCCCTTCAGGTGTAGCAATGTCAATCTCCAGGTCCTCAAACCCTTGGACTATGTCCTCCACCGTGACACGAGCATAGCCATCTTGAATGGGGTTGTTGTGGTGGAGTGCTCCAGGTAAACATGGTAAAGCACTGCCGATGGCTACCTTCATGGACATGTTCCCGATAGGATAATACAGATGACATTCTTTCATCTCCTTTATATCGTCCACGGGGTAGCGAGGAGGCTCCGATGAAGTAATTTCGACCACCAGAGGCTCCGGTGCAGTAATTTGGACCACCAGAGGCTCCGGTGGGGCCTCCGTGGAAGCCACGCTGCTTTTCCGCTGCTGGCTTCCGAGATCCGCTGGATGATCTTCATGCTGCACCCGAGCTGCATCTCTTTCGGCTACTAGTACACTCATGGTTTTCTTCATCACCTCCATTTCCGATGCCAACCGCGCCACAACATCTGCTTCCTGATCCATCTTTCTCTTACGGCTTCTGTAACCGTACGGGTCATCGTTCTGGGGGAACCCTATTTTCCACGGAATGTGCCCCATGCCTCGTACACGTCCTCCGTGTTCAGGATTCCCGAGGGCTTTTGTCAGCGCGTCGTTCTCTCTGTTGAACTTGATCTTCCCCTGTTGAGCATCCCTCATTGCGTTAATAAGGGCTTGGGTGGGTTTAATTAATTTGCCCCGGTAAACACACTCCCCTGTCTCCGGGTTCAGCGTTCCCCCATGCCCGTACCACCAGCTTTTGGCCCTTGGGTCCCATCCCTCCGTACCTGGACGGATTCCTCGCGCCCTCAGCTCGTTCTCCATCTTCTCCCACCTAGGCTCCCAAAGGCGATACCCTCCTGGCCCCATAACATGATTGTACTCCTTCTTAGCCGCATTTTCCTTATTTTTTTTCGATATTTGAATGAACTGCTCCGATTTCTTTTGCTTCACAAATTCTGGCCAATCATCTTTCAGTTTCTCATATTGTCCTTTGAAATCCGGAGTCTTGTTCTGCTTGACAAAGTCATGGGCTAGATTTTGCTTGAATTTCCGGAATGCGTCGGCCATCTTATGAAGAGCGAACTGTTTGACTAGCCTCCTCCTCTCCTTGTTTTCCTCAATCTTGTTACCCTCCTCATCGAATTTGTTGTATTCCGGAGGTAGAACGAAATGTTCCATAAGCTTCTTGAAGCAATCTTTTTTTGTTCTCTTATCGACAAAAGTGAAACCATCAATTCGTGCCTTCTTTGACTCATTCCACTCCTGGACGGTGATCGAGACGTTGTCTCTAACAATGGCTCCGCATTGGCTGACAAACTTGGTGGCGTTCTTGCGGGGCTCCAGCGGCCTGCCGGTTGCACTGTCGACAACCTCGATGGTGCATGTTTCTCCTTGTTTCATCGTCTTGGTTGCGCCACGCTTTGACGACGTACTCGATTGTTTCGACGATCCGGCCGAGGGCTAAAATAAGAAAGAGTCGCGCGCGTTAGTACACACATATTTATTCAAATCAGTTAGTTTGTATCACCAGAGGCTCAATGTATATATATACCTCGGCGCCGGAGGTGGTTGCTACTTCCATTTGAAGATCGTCGTTTATCGACGTTTGTTCGGCATCATCTTGCTGACGGCGCCCTTCATCTTCACCGTCAAGGTTCAGATAAGAAGAGATATCATCTTCTTCTTCTCCGGTCGGCACATATTGAATATCGCCGTTTATGATGCCGAACATATGTGCTTCACCGTCCGGATCATAGTTGTCCATAATCGGGTCAGCTCTATCGTCCGCCATTATGTCAGTCCTGAAAACATGTAGTAAAAACAAATTAATTAAGTGAAGAAGGGGGGCGATGGCGCCGGCCGGAACAGGGCGACACGGCGCCGCCATGCAGTGGCGGGCGCGGCGACGGGACGGGCCGGCGGGCGCAACGTTCGGAGGGGGCCGGGGAGACGGCCGGACGGGGCCCGATGGGGAGCTCACCAAGGAGAGGGCGGCGATGCGCGGGGAGGACCGACGAAGGAGAGGCGGGGACGGGCAGTCCGGCGCGACGGGGGCGAGGGCGACGGCGGGCGGCAGGGCGGCGGGCGGGCGGCAGGCAGGGCACGGGCGGAGGCGGGCAGGGCTTCGGCGTCGGCGTCGGCGTCGGGGCAGGGCTTCGGCATCGGCGTCGGCGTCGGGGCAGCGCTTCGGCGTCGAGAGAGAGCAGAATGGGAAGTGGCGAAACTGCTAAGTGCAGTATTTATGGACGCACCTTTAGTCGCGGTTGGAGAGGTGGACCGCGACTAAAGGTACCCTTTAGTCGCGGCCCGCACCCCAGCCGCGACTAAAGGGTGCCCTTTAGTCGCGGTCCGCCTCTCCAACCGCGACTAAAGGGTTTTGGCGCCGCCTCCGTTCCCGCGCAGAAAGACCCTTTAGTCGCGGTTGGAGAGGCGGACCGCGACTAAAGGGCACCCTTTAGTCGCGGCTGGGGTGCGGGCCGCGACTAAAGGGTACCTTTAGTCGCGGTCCGCCTCCCCAACCGCGACTAAAGGGCTGTGCTAGAACTGGCGCGGTGCGGTGGGATGTTTAGTCCCACCTCGCTAGCCGAGAGGCTTCGACAGTGGTTTATAAGCGCGGCTGCGCTTACCACTTCGAGCTCCTCTCAAATGCAGGCTTACGGGCCTATTCTGTCACTGTGTGCCTGTGGGCCTGCTGGGCCTTCTGCGGGCCTGAATCCTGGCCCTTTAATGGGTTTCTAGTCGTATTCAGGCCGTGGTGGCCCAGTAGGTGGCATATTTTATTTTTTTCTTCCTTTTTTCCTTTTTCCTTTTTTCTTCTGTTTTTTTCTTCTGTTTTTCCTTTTTTCTTCTGTTTTTTTCTTCCTTTTTCTTCTGTTTTTTTCTTCTGTTTTTTTCTTCCTTTTTTCCTTTTTCCTTTTTTCTTCTGTTTTTTTCTTATGTTTTTCTTCTGTTTGTTTTTTTCTTCTGTTTTTTCTTTTTTCTTCTGTTTTTTTCTTCCTTTTTCTTCTGTTTTTTTCTTCTGTTTTTTTCTTCCTTTTTCCTTTTTCCTTTTTTCTTCTGTTTTTTTCTTCTGTTTTTCCTTTTTTCTTATGTTTTTCTTCTGTTTGCTTTTTTCTTCTGTTTTTTTCTTCTGTTTTTTTCTTGTGTTTTTTTCTTCCTTTTTCTTCTGTTTTTTTCTTCTGTTTTTTCTTCCTTTTTCCTTTTTCCTTTTTCTTCTGTTTTTTTCTTCTGTTTTTTTCTTCCTTTTTCTTCTGTTTTTTTCTTCTGTTTTTTTCTTCCTTTTTCCTTTTTCCTTTTTTCTTCTGTTTTTTTCTTCTGTTTTTTTCTTCATTTTCAAATCTTAAAAATACAATTATATATCAAAAAAATCAGAAAAATAAAACTAATTCATTTTAAAACCCCTTGAAGGTTTGACAAAAGGTTTGATACAATAAATTATTACACATCATTTCTTCCCTTGTGTCCCTGCTTGCTTACGATTGTGCCGTATCCATGGAGCATCCTCATCATTTAACTTAAGATTGTGCCGTATCCATGGAGCATCCACATCATTTCTTCCCTTCTGATTCTTACAGATAACACATGGACAGATAACAAACCCCCCCTGCTTGTTCGCATTAGCCACTACGAGGAAATCTTTCAAACCCGTAGTGAACTCGCCGGAGAGTCGATTACCGTACATCCATTGCCGATTCATCTGCATTATTATAATATAAAATATATAATTAACCATCATGCATTTGTTAAACTAACTAGCTACAAATAATATAAATTAAACAATGAACTGCACACATGCATATTTTATCAATGACACACATGCATGAAAGGTTCAAGTTGCTAACCGCGATCGAGGAGGAAAAAATAAATGAGGAACCTCAAGTGTGGCTCCAACACTTCATATCATGTTTGTTTCACCCTCTTAGGGCATTTCATCAAACACCTTGTGTGCATAAGAGGAACCAAAAGCAAACCTACACCCCCTTGTGAAGCTTGTGAAGAGAAGTGGCACCAAATGGCTAAGTGAGCGTGCTGAACTGGTATATATAGGGGAGGAGCTTTAGTCGCGGTTGGCCTGGCCAACCGCGACTAAAGGCCTTTGCGCACCTTTAGTCGCGGTTGGCCTGGCAAACCGCGACTAAAGCCCGCGAGCTTTAGTCGCGGTTGGCCAGGCCAACCGCGACTAAAGGCCTTTGGGCACCTTTAGTCGCGGTTGGCCTGGCCAACCGCGACTAAAGCCCGCGAGCGCCCTGGGCCCAGGCATTTGGTCGCGGTTCATCTGCCGAACCGCGACTGAAGACTTCATTAGTCGCGGTTCCTACAGTTTCGCGACTAATGAGGCTGGACGGAAGCCTCTTTTTCTACTAGTGTATTTGGTTGCCTCTCCTTTCCCAATCTCACACACCTTGCACCACACAAACTCGCTGCCCGATCCACACCCAGTGTTCTTCTTGGTTACCCCCTTGAACACAAGGGGTATCGTTGCATGGACCTATGCTCCCGTCGCGTTTACCTTTCCCGGCATGTCACTTTTGACGAGCGTAGATTTCCTTCCGCTGAAAATGCCTCACAGCCAACCCCAGCACCACCTACCGCACCGGATCCCCCGCCCATCCTTGCTCATCCCATGATCCCACCTACCTCGTACGCGGACCCCACCAGATCCGCTCCACCCAACCGGCGTATGCCCTCCACCCCGCCTGTGGCCCGCACGCCGCATCCAGCCATGCAGGCCAATCCCCGCGCGACGCAACCAGCCATGCAGGCCAATCCGGTGCCACCCCGCCATGCAGCGCCCGCCCCCTCCATGCAGCATCCCCTCCCGCCACACCACATGCAGCAGCCACACCACACCATGCAGGGCCCTCCCCTAGCGCTCCTACCCCGCCGAGCCATGCAGCAAGGCCCAGCACTCCACCCGCTTCTACTACTGCGCCTTCCTCCTCGCCACCGCAGCGCTTGCTCCCGCCTCGCGCAGTACCCGTAGCTCCACCATAGAACCAACACACCATGCGCACTCGGGGCAAATCAGGCTTCGTCTTGCCCAACCCCAAGTTCACTCTCTTTGTTTATACCAGCATTAGCCCGATTCCCTCGCCCTACCGCGCAGCGCTTAAGGATCCGAACTGGGCCAATGCCATGCTAGAAGAGTATAATACATTGTTGCGGAATGACACTTGGTCGTTGGTTTCTCGTCCTGCAGGTGCAAACGTGGTGAGCGGCAAATGGATCTTTCGCCACAAGTTCCATCCGGATGGCTCGTTGGCACGGTACAAGGCGCGGTGGGTGCTCCGCGGCTTCACGCAGCAGGCCAGCGTGGA
Source organism: Triticum aestivum (assembly GCF_018294505.1). Lineage (NCBI taxonomy): Eukaryota > Viridiplantae > Streptophyta > Magnoliopsida > Poales > Poaceae > Triticum > Triticum aestivum. The sequence continues at coordinate 729,916,434 of NC_057813.1, forward strand.
CTACGGGGAGACGTTCAGTCCCGTGGTCAAGCCTGCCACTATTCGGGTCGTACTCAGCCTCGCCACTGGCAGCTCGTGGCCTGTTCACCAGCTTGACGTCATGAATGCCTTCCTCCACGGGCATCTCGCCGAGACGGTGTACAGCACGCTACCTGCCGGCTTCATTGACCCCACGCGACCTGGGGACATGTGTCGTCTCAACCGGTCGCTCTACGGGCTGAAGCAGGCGCCCCGTGATTGGTTTGCTCGGTTCACCTCCTTCCTGCTGTCCTTGGGTTCCACGCCCCAAGGCCGATTCCTCACTTTTCTCCAACCGCGGACAAGACACTACGTATCTTCTTCTCTACGTCGAAGATATTATTCTCACTGCCAGTACTCCCACCTTCCTCCGATCGATCATGAACTCACTTCATCGCGAGTTTTCCATGACAGACATGGGTCCTCTCCACCACTTCTTGGGCATTAACGTCCATCACACCACTAGCGGTCTCCATCGCTCCCAAGAGCAGTATGCGCTCGAGATCCTCGACCGCGCGGGCATGCTAAACTGCCATCCCGTGTCCACTTCCGTCGACTCCACCACCAAGCTTTCCGCCACTGAAGGCCCTGCCTTTCACGACCCATCTCTATACCTCTTGCTAGAGCATTGCAGTATCTCACTCTCACACGGCCCGATTTGTCCTACGCCGTACAGCAGTGATGTCTATTCATGCATGATCCCCGGGACAGTCACTTCCAGCTAGTGAAGCGGGTTCTACGATACGTTGGTGGCACGGTTCATTTTGGGCTGCACTTCCACCGATCCACTACCGGTGATCTTACCGCGTACTCCGACGCGGATTGGGCTGGCTGCCCAGACACCCGTAAGTCCACCTCGGGCTTTGCGGTTTTCCTCGGCGCCAACCTCGATAGCTGGTCCTCGAAGTGCCAGAACACCGTGTCTCAGTCCAGTGCGGAGGCCGAGTACAGAGACATCTCCAATGTTGTCGCCGAGTCGTGCTGGCTTCGGCAACTCCTCACCGAGCTGCGTCGTCCCCCGCCACGTGCCACCATCGTCTACTGCAACAATGTCAGCGCCCTGTATATGTCTGGTAATCCCGTGCAGCACCAGCGTACCAAGCACATCGAGATTGATCTTGACTTCGTTCTCGGACGAGTCTCCCTCAGCGAGGTGCGTGTTCTCCACGTACCGACGACATCCCAGTTCGCGGACATCTTCACCAAAGGATTGCCGACGAGCGTCTTCATCAACTTCCGGACCAGTCTCAACGTCGGTGAGCACTACGCTTCGACTGCGGGGCGGAGGGGGGGGGGGGTTGGAAGACCGACACATCTGCCACTGGGCCTCGGTTGTCAGGAGGACAACGGTCTCGCCCAGGGCGCTCGGGAGGGACGGCGCCCACGCACACGGATCGCTCGGGAGGAACGGCGCCCACGCATGAATGCGCGCCCACGACTCCATCCACGTTGTGATCCCCTCCTTCTCTCACGATATTGTTGTAACTGATCTTATCGGGTGTACCTCAACATGTATTTAAACACTCTGTGTATGATCAATGAATATAGACACAGTTCACCCGTCTAACTTGGTAAACCACGGCCATTCCCAACGCACACACCAGCCATACCTTGGACGCCTGCACGCAAGCATGCCCCATATGTGCCACACACACACACACACACACACACACACACACACACACACACACACAAACAAACTGGTCCTTGTCACACATGCATGGGCGCACATGCCTCACACAGGCGCTCTCGACCATGCCGTGCACACGCAGATGCAGACGTCCAGCGATGCGCGGTTGAACATCAAACGTGACCATGCGTGCAAAGAGTCTGCACGAGATTACATTGCTGTGTGCCTAGATGAGCTGGTAGAACAACTTGCAGGATATTGTTGGTGTGCTACTTGTGTAAGGCACGCCAGTGGAGTTCGGGTGTCAATGAATGAACTGGCACGTAGTTTCCTATAGATTATACTTCTCCACGACTCATGTGATTATGCTTCCTACGGGGATCGATGCACCATGACGTTCAACCATGTAGTTATCCCATTTATATGTTCTCACAATCACGCCTGCAAAAATAGGCCCGTAAAATGCAAAGCACAATACATCATATGTTAGAATATGAATATGGTGAGATTTGAAAAATGCAATGCTGGGTTCTTTAAGAAAAAAGAAACAGATGGCATAATCCAGAAGGTGAACATATCAGTTACATAATTCCACAGAGAAAGATACAAAGAACACACATCACTAACAGGATGTCTAGTGATTTTGGTAGCACCAGAATTATTAAGAGAAATAAACAATGACTACTCTTGCCTTGATCTCTTTAATGGGGAGGTCACCTCATCATCATCCTCATCATCCTCACTTAAATCGTCAAGTGGAGTGATATACGTTGTAATTGCAACATCCTCATTCTCTGGCAACTGCATTACCTCCTCCACTCGCTGGAAACTCACGTACTTCAAGCCAAACATATCATGTTTCTTCTTGCATAGCTTCTCAACATGATCCAATTTTGGTAAGCTAATGTAGATATCTCCGTTGACATCAAATGCAGAACAATAATTGTTATTTGTGAGACTCCTGACCACATGCATCGCGATGTAGCACTTGTCGTCGGAACGTGGTTCCACATCAACTTTGAAAACATTATTAACCGGCCCAACTTCAATCTCTAGCTGCATAATGGTGGCCATTGACAACGTGACTCTCAAATGCTCCGCACTACAAATTAAAGGAAATTTACAATATTGTGAAGTTAGCAAACACGAAGCATGTAACTTATAGTATCTTATTAGACAAATGTATCATCAAAACTAGCAGCATATGCAGATCCTCGATCGATATTAGAACTAGGATAAGGAAATCTGTCACACATATAATAAATCCCCAAAACTAAATAAATCAAACTGTGCAATCCCTACAAACTTTCTCTTTTCACCTAAAGGGCAGTTTGCGTAAGATATCTTGAAAAAATACGAGAGATTCTGTTGTTGAAATATTAATACAAGCCAATCCCAGAGGACAAAACCTGAAAATTTAATAAAAAATACAACTTTTTAAATGATGAAGGTTTTCACAAACATCTCTAGGAACTACACGCGTCCAGAAACACCACGATCAAAGATAGAAAATAATAGCTCAATACTAGATCTATTCTGAAAATGAATATTGAAGAGTTTGTCAAGGATATGTATGAACTGAACAAACCCAAAAACAACTCGAGAAAAAAAATCTAGATCTAATCTAAAACAAATCAACTATGAAGGGTTTAAAAGCATATGGCCAAAACACCATGATAAAAGATAGGAAATCCTAGATCTATTCTAAATATAAACAATGAAGGGTTTGAAAGCATATAGAGGAACTGAATCATTGGGAAAAAACCAAGATTAAACAGGATTGAGAATCTTAGATCTATTCTGAAAATGAAGTGGTGAAGGGTTTAAAAGAATTGGTAGGAACTGGATGCACCAAAAAATACCACGACAAAAGATAGATAATCATAGATCTGTTCTGAGAATAAGTAAAGAAGGGTGTGACAAATATCTGTCAGAACTAAATTTACCTAGAAAACACCATGATAAAGGATTGAAAATCCTAGATCTGTCGTGGAAATTAATGATGAAAGGTGTAGAATCATCTCTATAGGAATCAAACGTAACCAGAAACACCACAATGATAAGCAGCTAGAAAAATCCTAGATCTATTTTGAAAATCCTAGATCTATTTCGAAAACAAATTTAGTGCCAATCTTTTTTGTGTAAAAATGAATGAAGTGCCCATCTGTTGCGTTAAGCAACACATCTCTTCAAATTATCTGGCAAAATCCATTCCACAAGTTGGCGAACTCCACAAAAAAAGTTTGGATGATATTGGATCGAAAAAAAATCGTATCAATTCTCCGGACAAACTCACGAGCAAGACTGCAGAGAAGTTGGCAAAAGATAGGACGAAAAATAACAGAGCACAAACCCCATAATCTAGCTCATGCAACGACGTGCATGCAAACGGGCCAAAGTTGCAGCGTACCATTTCTTTTTTCCTCGTCGCAGGGGCGCCATCGTCGACGGTCAGGTACCTACGCACAACTTCAGCGCGTTCGTTGCTTCTCACGGTGTGATGTGACGGGTTGTGGTGGAGGCGATACGGTGGATCTGGCTGTTTATATAAAGCGAGCAGGCTGGAACAAAATGGCAAGCCTTGAACGCATTGATAAGGATTAGAATAATGGGAGGGAAACAGCTAAGGATTTTGGCGCTGAGGCAAAATGGGACATTGTCATTTAAAGGGAGCTCATTTTAGAAAGAGATAATGACAGGCCTATCGAAAAGAAAAGGGAACGCGTGGAAACAAGCTGTGAATTGCCAATAAACACATTGCTACCTAAACAACCATCCCTTGGAAGGACTTGCCCAGGATGCAAAAGCAAGCAATCATGAGAGTTTATTTTTATATACCAAGCACCCACTGCCCAGGGCTTATACAGCCTCAAGCATGGGCTTAAACAACCAAGGCATTATTTTCCTCGAGAAAAGAAAAATGGTGCATCTCTATGCATTTATCCATAGAAAAACAGTAATGAGAACCGGCGAACGTTCGTTGGGAGGAAGGCCCCAGCAAACCCCCACTAACACTAAAAATACCATCCGCGTCGTTAGCAAATGCACATCAACCGGTCGCTGGATATTGACGTCCTAGAGAAAATAATTAGTTTTTACAGACCTACAATCAGGGAGGTGTCATATATCGCCTTCAGCTAGTCCTGCTCCTCAGCACGTCTGCCCAGTTCTTTTGGCAGCCACCCATATAAGCCCCAAAAGAACTGGGCTATCAATGCTGCTTCTAATTGCTAGAGTGTTACTTGTACATCTCTGATCGCTAGCTTCTAGTTGGGTTTTTTTAAGCTATGAATGATTTGCTTTTTTTTGCCTTTCGGTTTTTGCTTTTCGCACTCTTATATTTTATTTATTCATGTTGAAATAAAGACGAAGTTTGATTGAACAGTATTTGAAAAAGTCATGAATGTAAGTAAATGTTCTATTATACGCTGAACCAGTCTTTAATATACAATCTATATTTCTGAATACACTGTGTGTATTTTTGTATACGGACTGAACATTTATTTAATATGAACTAAAGAATATTTTAATATACAGTGAACCTTTTATGCATGGTGTACCTTTTCTTATTATACACAAAAACTATTTTAAAACACATACCGAACAATTGTTCACGCATTCAAAAGAAATCATGCTTTAATAAAATATTCACGATATTAAGAATTTGTTAGAGGATTTTAAAAAGCGTCACAATTTTTTATAAAATTAAAAATGTTCACAAATTTAAAAAAGGTTCAGAATTTCTTTTAGAAAAGTAAAGAAAAGGAAGGAAAAAACGACAAAAACACAAACACAAAACTAAAAAACAGAAGAATACCTCAAGATCGTTATTCTCGCCAAGCATTCCAAGTCACCATCTTTTAAGCCAGCTGACAAGATCGAGTAGTTCCATGTCCATCTAGAGGACTCATCCAAAATGAACACTATTGGAACTAGCCTGGATGCCACACTGGACGTGCCGGACAACATTTTTCTTCAAAAAACTAGGATATATTCGTCTGGCACCCTTTTGATCTGCCAGGTATCCCATGAAATATCGCAGAGGATAGCGTGAACCTAACTGACGGATTTTAACAAATCAAACAGGTGTTCTGCAGGTTCTCTGGACCCAAACGGCAAGCCATGGGAGAAGAACTAGCCAAACTATGGGGCCAGATTTATCCGAGGAGTTAAATGCCCAGATTGGTTGGCAAACCTGGTCATTGTACCCAAGAAGGACAAATCATGGCAGTTGTGCATCGATTTCAAGGATGTCAACAAAGCCTGCCCTAAAGGATGCCTACCCCTTCCTCGAGTTCACCAGATCGTCGTTGCCATGGCTGGCCACGATCTGTTATGCATTCTGGATGCATACTCGAGCTAGCATCAAATCAATACGAAGGAATCCGACCAGGAAGCAACAGGCTTGATTACTCCCCTACGCTCTGGTTCAACATTAAGCCCTTTGGGATAAACAATACAAGCGCAACTTACCAGCGACAACGAATGATACAAACATGCATGCACACACAGATTGGCAAGACTGCCGAAGCCTCTGTGGACCATGTGGTTGTTACTATCAGGCAGACCAACACCGCAATCCATGACTTCGGCGGGATATTAAAAAATATCCATGCATATGCTATCAAGCTGAACCCGTAAAAATGTGTCTTTAGTGTTCCATCTGGCATGGTCCTTCGTTTAATTGTCTCTCAAAGAGGCATTGAAGCAAACCCTGACAAAATCAGGGCGCTAGCAGGGCTAATCACACGTACTGAGCTCCGAGATATCCAAAGACAGGTTGGATGTGTTGCCTCCCTGAGCCGTTTCACATCACGCATTGGCGACAAGGCACTGTCCATTTATTGGCTGCTTAAACAGATTGAGTGCTTCAAGTGGACCGTCAAGGCTATTTCGGCTCGCGACGAAATCAAAACACTACTGGACACTAGTCCTGTCTTAGCTGTTCATCACCCCAGCGAGCCAATGTTATTATACATCCCAGCAACTAACCATGCAGTAAGCGTCATTCTAATCATCGAGCGAGCCATGGAGGACCACATTTCCGAGGCACACACATTGTGTAAAATGAGGTACCCACATTACCAGAAGATACCCTTTGCGGTTTTTATGGCTTCTCAAAAAATAAGGCACTATTTCCAAGATAGCTCGATAACTGTTGCCTCCGAAGTGCCACTGAACGACATTATAAATAACTAGGACGCCACCGGTTTGTGTCATGGAATTGGCCATTGAGCTCCTTCCTTTTGAAATCCTCTATCGACCATGTCGGGCTATTAATTCCCATGTGTTGGCCAATTTGGTCACCGAATGGACAGAAGCCGAGCTCCCTAGAGAGCATGCAACCTATTCCAACTAGGTAATGTACTTTGATGGTTCCAAAAGGCTCGCCGGGTTAGGAGCAGTTGTGGTTCGCGTCTCACTCACTAGCGAAACCATGAAGTACATGGTCCAGATCATGTACACCGACTCCAATAATGCTGTAGAATACCAAGCATTGCCTCATGGACTTCAAATGGAAGTATCTATGGGTATTCAATGACTAGAGATCCAAGGCGATTCCATCCTTGCGTTCTCCCAGTTCAACGGTGATTTCCATGCCAAGGACCCACCAATGTCAGCGTACTGGAATAGAGTGATGACCATGTCGGCTTGCTTTGTGGCCTAGAATTTCATCACATACGGTAGGATAACAATCAAGCCGCAGACACGTTGGCGAGGATAGGAGAACGGCGCAAACTTGCTCCCCAAAATAACTTTCTGGAACGGTTGTTCAAATCATTCGTCAAGTGGGCAAGGTGCGGCTGATTCAAGCAAACTAGTCGAGGAACCTACTACCGATTTGATCACCAGGAAATAGTTGCGGGCTTAGAGCTAGAAGAAACATACTCAACCACTAAGATCATGGAAGTAATTACGCTATGGACCGAGCTGCACCTTGAATATTTGATAAGCAAAGAACAACCCGAGGAACATACGGAGACATGGCGCATCTTTTGACGATTTGTCTCTTATACCATCTCTGAAGGAGAACTCTACAAACATAGAGTTATCGGCATATTATACGCTGCATTTCTGAAGAGGAAGGGCAACAGGTCTTATAAAAAGTTCACTCCGGCATGTGTGGGCACCATGCAACACCTCGGACCTTGGTAAGCAAGGAATTCGGAGTAAGCTTTTACTGGCCCACAACAGGGCCGAAGCACGAGACTTGGTCGACAAGTCTGCCGGATGCCAGCTCTTCGCTAAAAGGAGCCACTTGCCAGTCATAGACCTAATAATAATCCCAATCACATGGCCGACTGCGGTCTGGGGGTTGGACATGGTCGGACCACACCATAAAGAAAAAACCGGAAAAAAGTATCTTTTTGTTATGGTCGACAGGATCACCAAATGGATTGAGGCAAAACCTCGGCCTTGGCAAAAGCTAAATCTGCGATTTACTTCATCTTGGGTGTTGTACACTGTTATGGGATGCCTCACAGCATCATAACAGACAAGGGATCAAACTTCACGGCTGAAGAGGCAAAATCATGGTGTATTAAGCACAATATCAAACTTGATTACGCCTCCATCTACCACCCACAAACGGGCAAGTAGAGCGAGCCAGTGGATTGATCCTAAGTGGTATAAAACCATGCTTGGTCCGATCTCTGGCAGAAGCTGATAACAAATGTGTCGAGGAGCTTCACTCGTGTTATGGAGTTTGCGTACAACGCCGAACATATCCACTGGCTACGCACCATTCTTTATGGTGTATGGTCCTGAAGCCATTTTGGCCGGTGACCTCATTCACGACTCACCTCGGGCACGCTTGTATGAGGAAAAGGAGGCCAAACAAAGGCGACTGGACGATCTAGACGCCATGGATGAAGATTGAGATGTGGCTAAAGCACGATGCGCCTTGTCTAAGTAGCAGTTACGGTGCTACCAGCAGCACGAGGTCCGAAAAAAGGTCTTCAACATTGGGGATCTAGTGTTACGACTTCACCCTGACAAGAACGGTAAGCACAAATTATCAGCCACTTGATTGTCTCGTGATTTGCAAAAATTTTGGATCACGCACCAGATCACAACAGGTTTTAAGTTTTAGTTTCTGCAACTTATGATTTTGTCGGTCGCTCGTACCAAGTTTGAAAAGTTGAAAGTGAAGGAAGTTTTAAAAACTCATCAAAATATATTCAAAATGGATCTCATTTGAAAGCCCCTCGTCACCGAAAACATAAATATTTAAAAACAAAACTTAATTTGGAATTTTGGTATGAAAGATATGAAAGATTGAAAATCGAAAGCCCAAAGAAAAACTGGGCTGCGTGCCCCCGCTCTTGCGTACATTCTACAAAGCACCTCCTCCCTAGGAAAGAATACAGCTTCATATATATGCTTGATAAATAAATAGATCCTGATTTGTGAAGTTAATATCGTAGATGACACTAGGATCTAGGAATGATGACGTCCATTGGAGAATGTGGAGGAAGTGAGAACTACAATAGCAGATCTATTCCCAGAAGAAGAATTCCCACGAAGTCACACAGGGGTCAGGGAACCAGGATTAGCGCTTCAAGGCCTACAACTACATCCTCCAAACTACTAAGTTCGCCAAAAAAAATTGCTAGTAGGCGTCCCAGTGTCAAAAGAAGAGCGGTATAAAGCCATAGTAGTAATGCAATCACATTGTTGGTTGTCGCTTGTAGAATAATCTTTACTTTCTGGTTATTGCATCCTTCTGTCCACTTAGGATAATTAGAGAGAGGCTTGCCGCTTTATTATTATAACAGCTCCATACTTGCATTGATTCATGGACAATGTACAAGTGATTTAAAATGTCTTCTATTTGTTATTTTTATTTTGTCAGAAGAATTGATAATGAAAATTTTATTGATTTCGTCGTCACATCGAGTGATACAACTGTGGCTCACTCTGGCATCTGCATTCGAAAATAGATTAAAAATCTATGAAGTGCCTACCCGATGATTAGATCCTCATTCCCATTCATGCTAGATGAAGAGCTCCATACTATTTGCTCAAGGCCAAGGCACACCCATTCGTCATTTCCCACTCCTCTTTTCTCTTCTATTCATTGTTTTCTTGTGTTCATGGTCTTTGTAAATTGTTCTCCCTGGAACTAGGATAGTAGACCTTGTCCATGCACAACGCACGCACCAGACATGCCTTGGAAACCTGCACGCATGACATGCGTCATGAACAGATATGTGTGCGCCGTGCCTTGGCCATGCACATACACACGCACACACCAACTGGCCCATGGTACGGCAGACACGCACGAGCGCACATGCCTCACAAATGCGCACTCCCGACCATGGCCGTGCACACGTGCAGGCAGACGGCCAGGGCCCCGGAGCGGAGCGGCAGAGTGGAGGGACTCCGAACAGCGCTCTATTCTAAAAAAATAAACTATGAAGGGTTTCAAAGCATATGGAGGAAACGAACACAAAAACACCATGATAAAAGATAGAAAATCCTAGATCTATTCGAAATATAAACAATGAAGGGTTTGAAAGCATATAGAGGAACTAAATCCATCTAAAAACTATGATAAAAAAGAATTGAAAATCTTAGATCTATTCTGAAACTGAAGCGGTGAAGGGTTTAAAAGATTTTGCAGGAACTGGATGCACCAAAAAACAACAGGACAAAAGATAGAAAATCCTAGATCTATTCTGAAAGCAAACAATGGAGATTTTGTCAAATATCTGTAAGAACTAAATGCACCTAGAAACCACCACGATAAAGGATTGAAAATCCTAGATCTGTTTGTGAAAATGAATGATGGAATGTCTACAATCATCTGCATAGGAACCAATCTCAACCAGAAACACCACAATAAGATTGTAGAAAAATCCTAGATCTATTCTGAAAACGAATTAAATGCCAATCTTCTGTGTGACAACGAATGAAGTGCACATCTGTTGCGTTAAGCAACACATCTCTGAAAATTCTATCGGAAAATCCATTCTTCAAATGGATGAACTCCATACAAAAAGTTGGGATGATATTGGATCTGAAAATAATTCGTATCAATATTATGGACAAACTCACGAGCAAGACTGCAGAAAAGCTGGCAGAGGATAGGACGTAAAATAACAGAGCACAAACCCAATAATCAAGCATTTCCTTTTTAATTAAAATAGTCAGCCTGGTGGCGTACAATGTGAAACCAGATCCAGCAAGATTACGTGCATGCAAACGGGCCAAAGTTGTATACGTACGCATTACTACGCCGCCTTCGTTGCTTCTCACGTTGTGATGTGATGGATTGTGGTGGAGGCCAGATGGCATGTCTGGGTGTCTATATAAAAGCCAGCCGGTTGGAACAAAATGGCAAGTACTGATACGGATTAGAATTTTGGGATGGAAACAGCCAAGGACTTTTGGCGCTGAGCCAAAATGAAACATTGCCGATTTAAAGGGAACTCTTATTTTAGAAAGAGGTAATGACAGGCCAATCAAACAAGAAAGTAGAACGCGTGGAAACAAGCTGTGAATTACCAATAAACACATTTCTACCCTAAAGAGGTTACTTTCTCCATAGCCATAAAACCTTCAAAGTCATATGCTTTGCTTTCTCTACACTCCAATCATATGCTTTGAACCCAATATCTTTAAAAACTAATACATTTGTACTATGGTGCAACCAAATAACTTCTACTATAGATATTACGTTCTCATCGCGTGGCCGACCGGACGACTAGTTTGATGGAGAGACCCGGGAGAGATGTATCTCCTCGGTGGCATAGAGATTTAAAAAGAGTTGTCTCCCTTAGAAAATCATACACGTGCCAGCCCAAGGCATTGATACAAATCTCTCACATTTGTGCTACAAATAGCATTGTTATATACTCCCTCCGTCCCACAATATAAGACGTCTTTGAAAGCTAACATAGCTTGCAAAGATGTCTTATACTGTGGGACGGAGGGAGCATTATTTATGCCCATTACACACGACATATATGTGCCAGATAAAAGGTGACAAAATATCACGAAACACATGAAATTCACACAACTTTAACTGAGTACAAAATAAAGTACAATAGCTGAACGGAACAACGAACAAGGAACAATACAATGACTAGTTATCTTAGCGGACATTCCAGTCCTCTGCGTTCCGCATGGATGGCACGAGCCAGATAGGGGGGCATCGCGCCCGAGCTTGATTGCTGGTAAGTTCTACACCTAGTGCAAGATCTTCATTCAAGCTGAAACGGCATAGGTCAGGAAAGTCTCCATTCCAACTCCTAATGCGTTCATGCATACTGAAAATGCATCCATGCTTCATGAAGGGAAGGTCCTGGGCATCATGTACAGATGGTGGCATTTCAATCATCAGTGGATAATTCATGCCAATGAACAGAGAGTATGCTCCAAGATCATGCTTCCTTTCCCAGTGAGCCCCAGCAAGATTCCAGACCATGCCATTCAACTGGAACACAAGGCAGCGCATTGTTCCATATGAGCGCAGTCCTCGCTCCAGATATGGACTCTCGACCTCTTCCCCTGTTACGACCCCACATGTGTGGACCAATAACATAGTTTGATTGTCATTTATGTCAGGTACAAGATTCCAAGAGAGAGGCGTGAGGTCCTGTCCATCGATGATAACAGGAGCCGGGATTTTCTGAGGAGCCAAGTTCAATCCTGCCCAAAAACCGTTCATCATATTAGTTGTCTGAATTGCAGTAGTTCCTAAAATGTGATCAATGTAGTTGAGCTTACCGTACGAGAGCTGCCAAACGAAAACAGACCCCCCGTTTGTCAGTGCAAAGATCCGTCCGCCATGAAGAACAGCATCTTCATACACAAAAGGGAACATGAGGTCCGACCTTAATAGTTTCCACCCGTCCGAGGTGAAACCACCCCTGGCGATGGCAATTGAGATGTCGAACACCGCGTTGCTATAGCCGGCCTTCTTGGATGGTGCATCAGCGATAGCTATCTTCTTCGGTTTTGCCCTTGCTTGATCAAAGTGGAATTGCACGCTGTCTGGCAAGTCAACCAGATCAAACCCTATGCTGGAAATGGGCGGAAGTGGCACAGTGACAGTTGTGTACACATTGTACAGTTCAATATGGCCAGCATCCCCGACATACGCTAGCCAGTCACCGTTAGCACCAACCCAGCGTTTGGCAGGAGTAGACATCAAGCGTGCATGCAGCGCCGGGGCATCCAGAGGCATGAGCGTACACCGCGTACCTTCCTGTGGCAGCCCGATCGGCCACGAGATATCATCCTCAAGCACGCATGGTAAATCAAGCGGCAAGTCAAGGGATATTCTAGGAACTGTCTCTAGAAGGACGGTGCAAGTACCAGCAAGTCGAGCACGACTAAGCACGTCAATCCGAGATGTTATTATTTGCAGGATGTCCTCCTGCATGTTGGCCCATCTTTGCTGGTTGCCGTCCGTTGCGTCCAACTTTGCCTCGCGGGCCTGTAGCATGTTGGCATTCCGGCTAGGCGATGTGGAAGAGGATTTGGCAAACATTAATAAGACATGTAAATTCTAAAGGAATTTTGTAATATTAAGGCGTGTCAATTAGAATGGAAAGGACAATGGATAACCAGAGATAAATTACTCATTTGAGATGGGTTTGACAAACATCTCCAAGAACCAAATGCACATACAAACACCTTCAATTCTCAATAAAAAATACGTAGAAACATCATCAGAAATTGTATATGTGCTCTGGAAATGATCTTTAAGTGTCCATTTGTAGCGTTAAAGAACAGAATTCTTTTTTCAAATTTTCTGCAGAACTCCATTCTTCAAAGGCGTGAACTTCACAAAAAAGGTGGGATTATATTTGAGATGACACATGATATAATACATGGCAAACCCATAAAACATGTCGGAATCTGATGGCATACGGTATGAAAACAGAATCCCATTAAAAAATACAAACGAGAACGAGCGGTAATACATGTGATTGACATGTATTACTCCCTCCGTACGAAAATACTGGTCATCAAAATGGATAAAATGAGATGTATCTAGAACTAAAATACGTCTAGATACATCCCCTTTTATCTATTTTGAAGACAAGTATTTCCGGACGGAGGGAGTATACCGTAAGAACAAAAGTAGACTACGAATGATTAACATGCAACGGGCAAGAGCTGCAGCATACCGTGGCCGGCCGCGTATGGAGTTCCTTCTCGACCGTCGAATCCGCGCCATCGTCAGGTGTATCACCATACAGCTTATAAGTACTACGCGGCCGTTGTGGCTTCTCAGGCTGTGATTGACTGGTGGAGGCCGCAAGGAGGTGATGGTTTGTCAGCCAGGCCAAAAGGCCGGCTTATATAAGCTAGCCAGTTGGAACAAAATGGCAAGTCTTGATACTATGGATAAGGATTCAAATTTTTGGATTTTGGTGGGAGGCATGTGAACGTGTTCGGGTCTGCGCCTCGAGTTTTATAGATGTAAACGTGGAGGATATAACTTTATTTTCTTATGAATGTGAATGCGGTTGATTTAACCTTCTTGTTATATATGTGAACGTGGTTCATTTTACTTTCCATATATGGAAAATTTAGAGGGCAGACACAGCCGTTCATACATACGCACATTTACTCACCTCTATAAACGCACGCATGCACACCCTATCCTTATGAGCACCTCCGAGAGACTGAGGTGGCACATCATCTTGAGATTGACGAAGTCGCCACAGACGTCTACCTAGTCAACAGGAACGTCTCCTCCCACGGAACCCACATCACCAGAAGGTCTGAAATAAATTCAGAAGAATGCGAGCACCAGTGTAAAGTCTAGACCTGAACCCTCGTGGGCTGGGGATAGCACCGTGCTCCTAGCCATCCAACCAGATGTTGGCCAGTGGTTGGTTCGTGAGCTTATAACTTGTTATCGAAAGATAATTAGTGACTCACTGGAGGGGAAAAAAGTAGACACTAGAAAAATGCATAACATTATTATAACGCCATAGACATAAGAAAAATTCATCCTAGCTAATAAGAATGCATAGCTTTGGTCTTATATGACTTTGCTTTTGTCGGTGTTTCTTTCATGTGTGCGTGAGTTGGTGTACGTTGTTTGCACACTAGTAGAAAACAGGGCTTTCGTTCGGGCCTGGCCAACCCATTAGTCCCGGTTCAGTCATGAACAGGGACCCATGGGGGAATATGTCCCGGTTCGTGAGCCCAGGGGGGCGGCCGGGGCCTCGTGGGCATTGGTCCCAGTTCGTATGGACCCATCTGTCCTGGTTCCAGGCACGAACCGGGACCAATGGTCCTCGCTCCTGGCCCACAACCATTGGTCCCGGTTCGTGGCTTGAACCGGGACTGAATGTTGGGCTTTAGTCCCGGTTTCTACCATGAACCGGGACAAATGAGTTGCCTATATATACCCCATCGCCACAGCAGAGCACTCCACAATGCTCTGTTTTTTTTGGCCGGCGAGGGGAGGGCATTTGGGTGCTCTAGCTCACCTCCTATGCACATGAGGTGTTCGATGAAATGTCCGAGCCACACTAGTTAATCTTTCTCCTCTCGAAACTCGACCTCCGAGCTCCATTTTCCCCGAGATTTGTCTAGGTTTGGCGGTTCGTCACGTCCCGTCCCCATCTTCACCGCCGTCGATCCCCCACGCCGATCTCGTCGCCGGCACCACCGTGGTGAGCCACTTGTTCTTATCTTCTTTCTGAAAGAAAAAAAATTCTTACTTCAGATAGACACTCGTCTAATTTTCTTACTTTTATTATTCCTTGTTATTATATAGTGCGATGGTTTTGGTATCCGCCCTCGTTGGCCCTCGTCCTGTCTATGACTCGGATGTTGTATATATTATCTTTTGACAACTATTTGGTTAATTTATTGTTTATGACAATTATGGCGACCAACGTGACATATATTTTATTTATCTAGGAGGTGGTTGGACCAGAAATTCCAACCGACCCTATTGTCGAGAGGTTAAATTTAGTTGAAGAAGAAGACAATTACTTGAAGGAAAAAATAAGAAAAATTGAGGTGGAGAAGATGATATTGGAGTTGCATGTTGCGGACGTCGTCGATGATCACAAGATCAAGATGGATGCAAGGCGGTTGAAGAATAGAAAGATCAGAAAATATGCCATTCATACCGAGGCTTGGTATCATTATGCAGTTGGATTAGTTGTTACCTTGGTTGGGATTATGATCGCATTTGTTGTTGCATTGAAATGTTTTACATAATTTCAATGTATGGTTTAATTAGATGCTCTAGAGAGCTATATGTTGTTCAATGAGAACTATGTATGTCTTTTGGTTTTAATGTGATGATGAACTTCTATTAATTTGGTCACTTATCTATTCATGAGAGGGTTGAAAATTGATGATGTAGCATTGAATGGTGCATTTTGAAGACAGAAAAACTATAGAGTTCAAATAAGTTCAAAAAAATGAAATCCCTTTGTAACAGACGAGTTTCGTGATGAAACCCTGATACTTCGAAAGAGATTGTCCGTTTTGTACACGAAGTGCATCCAGTTTTTGCCGTAACCCTCTCTACTTTCTTGCACATGCTATGTGGGTGAAATGACGATACCATGCCAACTTTCAACCTTTTCAGAGTTCATTTCAAATGCTTTTCAATTTCATGGTCTTATAGTTCAAAATAATCAGTAAATGCATGAAAAAATAACAAATGAAGTCAGAAAGGGTTGAAAATTGATGATGTGGCTTTGAATGGTGCATTTTGAACACAGAAAAATAATAAAGTTCAAATAAGTTCAAAAAAATAAAATCCCTTTGTAACAGACGAGTTTTCGTATGAAACCCTGATACTTCGAAAGAGATTGTCCGTTTTGTACACGAAGTGCATCCAGTTTTTGTCGTAACCCTCTCTACTTTCTTGCACATGCTATGTGGATGAAATGATGATACCATGCCAACTTCAACATTTTCAGAGTTCATTTCAAATGCTTTTCAATTTCATGGTCTTATAGCTCAAAATAATCAGTAAATGCATGAAAAATAACAAATGATGTCAGAAAGGGTTGAAAATTGATGATGTGGCTCCGAATGGTGCATTTTAAACACAGAAAAACCATGGAGTTCAAATAAGTTTAAAAAAATAAAATCCCTTTGTAACAGACGAGTTTCCGTATGAAACCCTGATAACAAAAATGAAATCCCTTTGTAATAGACGAGTTTTCGTATGAAATCCCTTTTTTCAGAGTTCATAAATAACTTTTTTGTTACAAACTTTAATAGCAAAAAGAATTATCATAAAATAAAATAAATAAGTAATTTGAAACAAAATAATATAAACTTTAATAAAATATGTAAGTAGAAACAAAATAAAATAAAATAAAATAAACTTTAGTAACGTAAATAAAATTTATGAAGCTAAAATTATCAAAGTATTTTCTGTTCAAAATCATTGAACGCAAAAAGAATTTTCAAAAAATAATCAAAGAATTTTCATAATAAGTATTTTGTTGTAAGTTGAAACAAAACAAAATAAATAAAGAAAAAAAAACAAAAAAACTGGAAAAAAAATTAAAAAATTTGCCACCTACTGGGCCACCACGGCCTGAATACAACTAGAAACCCATCCATGGGCCAGGATTCAGGCCCGCAGAAGGCCCAGAAGGCCCACAGGCATATCAGTGTCAGTTTAGGCCCATAGGCCTGCAGTTCAGAGGAGTTCGAGAGGGAAGAGGCAACGGAGCTTATAAACAGGTGCATGGCGCTTCCAACTAGCGAGGTGGGACTGAACTCCCACCACCACCCCGCTGTGCAAGGCCACTGGTCCCGGTTGGTGGCACCAACCGGGACTAAAGGGTGGCTTTGGTCCCGTTTGGTGGCACCAACCTGTACCAATGCCCCCCTTTAGTCCCGGTTGGTGCCACCAACCGGGACCAAAGGCCTCTGCTTCCCGCCCTTTGGGCTGCTGAAAAGTGACCTTTGGTCCCGGTTGGTGGCACCAACCGGGACTAAAGAGGGGCATTGGTACTGGTTGGTGCCACCAACCGGGACCAATGCTCCTGGTATATAAGTAGCACTTAGCAATTTTGCAAAGTTCATCACCATAGTTGCCCCCGACGACGCCGAGCACATCGCCGCCGCCATGCTGCCCCGACGACGCCGAGCACATCGTCGCTGCCAGGCTGCCCCGACGCCGACCGCCGCCCCCACCGTCTCCATCACCGTCGTCCGCGCCCGTCATCGTCGTCGCTCGCGCCCTCGTCGTCGCCCGCGCCCTCGCCCGACACCGTCGCCGTGCGCCGCCCCTGCCCCGCCGCGCGCCGCTCCTGCCCCGACGCCGTCGCCGCGCCACTGCTCGCCCCGACGCTGCCCGCCGCACGCTCCTCCCTCTGTGAGCACCGTGCCTCTGCCGGCCCCGCCACCGCCGTGCTATTTTTTTAGTTATACATGCTATTTTTTACATGTTTTTAGATTTTCATATATGTATGTATGTATTTTTTAGATATATGTATTTTTTTATGTATGTATATATTTTTTACATTTTTTTGTATGTATGTATGTATTTTTTCAATTGTAACGATGTTTTAAAGTATACATATATGCAAAAGTTAGATTTTTAGAAAAGTTTTATGTATATATGTTCTCTGATTTAGTACATTTTAGGTTAGTTTAATTTTTAGAAAAAATTTATATATCTAGCTAGGAAAGGAAGAAGAAGAAAAAGAAAGAGAGGAAAAAGGGAAATAAGAAGAGCAAGAAAGGAGAGGAAGAGGAGAGGAAGAAGAGGAGAAATAAATAAGAAAAGGAAAAAAGAAGAAAAAGAAGAGGAGAAAAAGAAAGGAATAGAGGAGAAGAAGAAAAAATAGTATTTTCTATTTTTTCCTCTTCTCCTCTATTCCTTTCTTATTCTCCTCTTTTTTTCTTCTTTTTTTTCTTCGATCTTCTCTTCTATTCCTTTCTTCTTCTCCTCTTTCTATTTCTTCTTTTGTCTTCTTTTTTTATCTGGTATGTCGTTGTCGATATACCCCCTCCCGACAACTTCAACACGAGGGGGGGTCGATATACCCCCTCCCCGATAACATTATTTTCCCATGTATGTATGTCGTCATTGTCGATATAACCCCCTCCCGGATAACTTCGACATGAGGGGCGGTCGATATATATACCCCCTCTCGACCGTGATAACTTATACCACGGGAGCACCCCCCCCCCCCCGGCCCTCTCGCTCAACCAAAACTCTCGAGGACACCCAAACCATAGAAAAAAACGGTCTCCTACCCCCTCCCGCCGCGCCCCTACCCGACAAACTCTCTCGAGGCCACCCAAATTTACCAAGTTAAAAGAGCGTTGTCGTCGAGGCCACCTCAAACCCTTGAAGCGTTGGCGAGGCCACCCCAAACCCTTGAAGTGTTGCCGAGGCCACCCCAAACCCTAAAGAAGCAGCGTCAAGGCCACTAATATGATTCCTTATTCTGATTAGCTAGCTAGTTCTTTGTTTGCCACTAATATTTCCATCTGTCATGTTTGAATAATAATTGCCATGTTGTAAATATTTGCAGAAACTATGGAGCACCCCCGAGACGAAGCAACATAAGCGATGTTGGGTGACATAATCGCAAAAGGAAGTGATGCCGTCTTGTCGTATCTCAACGACACCGATGGTCTGGAAGGATAGGGTGAAGAAGAAGACTATGATTATGATGGCTCCGGTGACCCAATGCCGGTCCAAGAAGGAGACCGTGATGACGGCTCCGGTGACTGAACCGAGTCCAGTCAGGTATATATATTAGTTAATCCTGTGCTGACTAGCTAATTGATGCATTCATTGTTTTTGTATGAACACATATTAATTAACTCTCGTCTTTCTTCTTTTTTCTAGCCCTCCGGATCGAGCACAACTTCGGTAAAGAGACGAGGCCTGAAGAAAAAGTTGCGCTCGGATGAAAGGTTTGAGATCACAGCAATCGCGCGCGATGGCAAGCCGATTGAACCCATCCGGACAAAGGATGCATTTTCTGCTCAGTGAGGGGTTCTTGTTAGGAACAAGATCCCGATTAGTATCCACCAATGGTTAAAGCCTAAGAATGAAGACCCTGAGGTGTCTTATGTCTCTGATATGCAGAAAGATGATATTTGGACAACGCTTAAGGCAAATTTCACCCTACCGCTAGAGGAGGATCCAGAGAAGCCAGTTAAAGAGCAATTGATCAAGTCTCATGTTCTTAAGAAGATGGCAGAACTATTCAGGAGGTGGAAGAATGAGCTGAAAACATAGTTTGTCGACGAAGAAAAGACACCAGAATTCACCGGAAAGTATGAGAAGATCATAGATCACTGGCCCACATTTGTGGTCCACAAGACATC
The DNA here is from genome assembly GCF_018294505.1 of Triticum aestivum. Lineage (NCBI taxonomy): Eukaryota > Viridiplantae > Streptophyta > Magnoliopsida > Poales > Poaceae > Triticum > Triticum aestivum. The sequence goes on from NC_057813.1 coordinate 729,936,385, forward strand.
GGACCAGAGTGAGAAGATGTCAGCGACAAGCAAGAAAAATGCTGCGAAGAAGAAGCATCATCATCGCATGGGGTCAGGTGGCTACCTCAAAGCCCGACCATTGTGGGCCAAGGCTGAGAATGACCTGATTGATAAAGGGGTCGAACCAGAGACATTGAACTAGCTAGACTGCTGCTAGACTCGGTTCTTCGGGGTTGGCGGAACCTTGGACCCTGTATCAGGGAAGTACGTTTGGACGGACGAGCAACTGCGAATACCCATCACGAGGCTTCAGGAGTATATCGAGAAAGCGCAGCAAGGGACATTCGTTCCACACAGAGAGAAGGACAAGCTCACAATGGCCCTCGGGAATCCCGAGCACCCTGGACGGACACGAGGCACGCCAGGCTCCGTTCCGTGGAAGGCTGGGTTTCCGGACGCAGGGGGTTACAACTGCCAGGAGAGGAGGAAGAAAGTGGAGCATAGCCAACTGTAGGCGCTGCATGCAAGGGTACAAGGGCTAGAGGAACGGGAAGCAAATCGCGGCAAACGACCTGCTGAAGCTTCCCCTAAAGCTACCCCGCCATCTCAGCGGAGAAGCAGCGTGGCTTCCACCGAGCAGCTTCAGCTGGAGCCTGTCTTCACGGCTCCTTCTAGCTAGCCCGTGGACGCTATCACGGAGTCTCAACATTGCCACCTTATGACGCAATGGATGATATTCAAAGCCAAGGCGGCTGTTGGCTCTGTTTTACCTACTGAACCTGCCGCAACCTACCACTGTCGGTAGATTCCAGAAGGATATGCTAGGGTGATGGTGGATGAAAAAATGGACGGATTGGAGGACCTCGAGCTTGACCACCCTATGGGTGAAGGGGAGATTCGGTTGGGTTCTTCTCCGAAGACTCCATGCCTATGGCGGAAGGATCTCATCAACCTTCCAAACTGGACGCATCCGCCTCCTCCTCCTCCTCCTCCGGCGAGTCAGGGCACTCCGCCTCCTCCTCCGCTTCCTCCTCCGGCGAGTGATCGGGGCACTCAGCCTCCCCCTCCGGCGAGTGATCAGGGCACTTAGCCTCCTTCTCCGGCATGTGGCGGCACTCCGCCTCCTTCTCCGCCTACGCCGGCGCACCTGAGCAGCCAGCCTCCTCCTTCTCCACCTCGTCAACAAGGGCGGAAGAGACCCGCCGCCGCTCCGGCTGCTCCGGCTTGTCATAGTCCTTCTCCTCCGCCTCTTAAGAAAGGAAAGACAGCCGCAGCCTCTCCGTCTACTCTGGCATCTAGCAGTACAGCAGAGGCGGGAGGCAATACAGATTCGGTCCTTCTCTGAAGACTCCACAGAAGTTACCGTACAAGAGGAGCCTGGAGGAAAACACGAAGATCGTGCGAGCCGAAGTGAAGAACTTATTTGAAGGGGTGAAAGGAAAGAAACATCCACCTCCGAAGGAGAAGATAGATCCGGTAAAGTCTCCGGCGAAAGGAAGTACTGTCAGTGATCGAAGGTTAGCAGAACGATGAGCTGGGGAAAAATTGCCCAGCTCGGCGAACAAGCGAACCAATCGTTCCCCCCGCTCCAGGTGTCTAGCGATATCGTTGCTATTGATCCAGGGATGGTGCCCGGTTATAACAATCTTGGAGATTACCTGCCCGACGATGTACATTATGATTTCTTGGAGGTGGACGAACACAAATACGAGTACGGGAAGCCTCTCGTCAAAGATGAAAGATTTCTAACAACGATGATGCGAAGATTCCATGATTGGTACATGAAAACCTGTAGAGAGTCTGGGGGACGAATATTTTGACGCTGAGAGTTAAAGAGGAGCATGACCTCGTTGGAATTGAGTTGTTGAATGTTCTATTTGAGGAGTTCTTCCAATTTTTCAATCAAAAGGCCCTCGATAAATTAACGGTCACTTGCTACTATCTGGAAGTAGCACTACTTCTGTTATTAAGTCTCTATATATAGGTCATCTCTTTCATTGCTTGTATTTTTAATTATCCTCACTATATTATGCAGATTGAAGATCGCCGAATTGAAGAAAAGACAAATCGGTGATATTGGGTTCATTAACACAAATCTCATAGATGCATATATGGTTGAATTTCAGGCCAGAGATACCGAGGCCAAGATCCTACTATAGTTTGTATTAAATCAAAACAAAGCTATAATACTCTTCCCTTACAACTTCAAGTGAGTGTTACTGTCTTGTGCATATTCGGTTTCCCTTATTAGTCGAGGTTATAGTAATGTAATTGATGAGTTATGCACGCGTGTGCAGCTTCCACTATATTCTCCTAGAGATTAAGCTTGAGCAGGGACTAGTAACTGTCTTAGACTCGAGACGAAAAGATCCCAAGGAGTATGCAGACATGACAGAAATTGTGGAGAAGTCAGTTAAATCGATCATTATCGCACCATATCGGCAACTTTGTTCATTTCCTAATATCAAGCAATTGTTTTCTTTGTCTGGAAGGGTATGGAAAAAATTCACCTCAAAAACTCCGGGACTTCCGAAGAAGCTGCAATTTAAACACCCAAAAGTAAGTACTATAGTAGCATGTTCCACGCATCTCCTAGTCATTCAAGCACTAGTTTCATCAATACCATTTAGCATGCTTGCTTATTAGTTTGATTGACTTCTATTTCTTGTAAAGTGGTTGTGGTAGGAACAAGGAATGCTTACTGTGGATAGTACATTTGTGAGTCCATCCGCCACACGACCTGTGAGCGGGGCTACTCTAACAAACAATATGAAGTGCGTAAATAATAATATTCACAATTTTATTTTATTACCATCATTTGTGTTGAGTTTCATTTATTCATATATATGTATTTACCCCCTTCTTCAAATTAGATATTTCGGATGCGGGATGAACTCCTATCACCAGATCGTATGCGAGCAATTCAAGAGGAATTGGCGGCATTCTTTCTTGACCACGTGATTGGTAAAGACAGAGAATACCATGTGGACCCTGAGTTCATATATAATTAGGAGATTATATTATAAGAGATAATTATATTGTATATATGTAGAACTTGTTGTTCGATCAATCTCTCAGAGAAGGAGAGGTGGCCGATATCACTTCTCTCTGTATGCATATGTTCATGACGATCTTCTATTTCCTTCATTTGCTTACTAGCTAGCGTGTCTAGTCCTCTCTATACGTATAGTACGTAGCGTCAACCAAGCACGGAGATAAGAGAGGACACTTCTCTCTATTAATTAGCTAGCTAACATAATATATGAAACACCTAAATTACCCCCCCCCCCAAAACCCCCAACGCCCCCCTTAAAAAAACAAAAACCCTAGCCCCTGAAGCTGACGCTTGGATGCCTATTGGTCCCGGTTGGTTCCTGATACGTCTCCAACGTATCTACTTTTCCAAACACTTTTGCCCTTGTTTTGGACTCTAACTTGCATGATTTGAATGAAACTAACCCGGACTGACGCTGTTTATAGCAGAATTGCCATGATGTTGTTTTATGTGTAGAAAGCAAAAGTTCTCGGAATGCCCTGAAAATCCACGGAGGCACTTTTTGGAAAATATAAAAAATACTGGTGAAAGAATCAAGACCAGGGGGCCCACACCATGTCCACAAGGGTGGGGGGTGCGCCTCCTCCCCCTGGGCGCGCCCCCCTGTCTCATGGGCCCCCTGAGGCTCCGCCGACCTCAACTACAACTCCATATATTCCGTCTCGCGGAGAAAAAAATCAGAGAGAAAGTTTCATCGCGTTTTACGATACGGAGCCGCTGCCAAGCCCTAAACTCTCTCGGGAGGGCTGATCTGGAGTCCGTTCGGGGCTCCGGAGAGGGGGATTCATCATCATCGTCATCATGAACCATCCTCCATCACCAATTTCATGATGCTCACCGCCGTGCGTGAGTAATTCCATCGTAGGCTTGCTGGACGGTGATGGGTCGGATGAGATTTACCATGTAATCAAGTTAGTTTTGTTAGTGTTTGATCCCTAGTATCCACTATGTTCTGAGATTGATGTTGCTATGACTTTGCTATGCTTAATGCTTTTCACTAGGGCCCGAGTGCCATGATTTCAGATCTGAACCTATTATGTTTTCATGAATATATGTGTGTTATTGATCCTATCTTGCAAGTCTATAGTCACCTATTATGTGTTATGATCCGACAACCCCGAAGTGATAATAATCGGGATACTTCTCGGTGATGACCATAGTTTGAGGAGTTCATGTATTCACTATGTGCTAATGCTTTGTTCCAATTCTCTATTAAAAGGAGGCCTGAATATCCCGTAGTTTCCGCTAGGACCCCACTGCCACAGGAGGGTAGGACAAAAGATGTCATGCAAGTTCTTTTCCATAAGCACGTATGACTATTTACTAGGGAAAAGCCTATACACAGAATCTTATCAGCAACGCGCTTCAAAATAACTCGCTGCTGCTAACTAGCAGTAGCGCGGACGGACGAAACTCGCTGCTAAGACAAATATAGCAGTAGCGCGTCCTCCCAAAGACGCGCTGCTGCTATAATTCCTACGAGGCCGCCGCGAGGCTAGTTATAGCAGCAACGCGTTAAAGTGATGCGCGCTACTGCTATGTAGCATAGTAGCAGCGCATTTCTCAGATAAGCGCTACTGCTGAGTTTCCTACAAAAATTTAGTCCCACCTCGCTCCGTGAAGAGAGTTTCTACCACCTTAAATATGTTACTTCTCACACTTTGACAAGCACTTGATCTTCATTGAATTCTATGTGTAGAATTTGTGGCTGCAATATGAGTCTTCACCTGTTCCTAAACCGGTGAGGACTCATATTGTCAAATCAGATTGTACACAAAAAGATCGTTGATGATCAATGTGTTTTTGATATATTGAACAAAGTCTATTTTTACATGCTGACACATAGCAGTAGCGCTTTATTGTGAAAGGCGCTGCTGCTAGATAGCTTAGCAGTAGCGTCTTTTCCTGAAGAGCGCTACTGCTAAGCCATTCATCTCCCCCATCTCCTCCATTCCGATCCACTCACACACACAGCCACTCAATCCTCTCCGATCCGTGTGCGCCGCGTGCCCCCGTCGCCCCTCCTCCGTCTGCGCCGCGCGCCGTCACCTCCTCCTCCTTGCTGGACTCGGTACCGGCCTCCTCCTCCGTCCTCCCTCTCCACTCGCCGCTGGCCGGCCCCTCCTCGCTCCGCCTTCCTCCTCCGTCCTCCCTCAACTGGTGGCCACGATGGCCGGCCCCTCCTCGCTCCGCCTTCCTCCTCCGTCCTCCCTCAACTGGCCGCGCCGGTCGGCCCCTCCTCGCTCCGCCTTCCTCCTCCATCCTACTCTCTTCTCCCTCCTCGAGTCGCCCCTCCTTCTCCCTCCTGCTCATATGCAACATTTTGATTTAGTTGATATAATTTAGTTGACTTAGTAGGCTAGTTGATTTAGTTTACTTAGAACATTTTGATTTAGTTGATTTAGTAGGCTAGTTGATTTAGTTCACTTAGAACATTTTGATTTAGTTGATTTAGTAGGCTAGTTGATTTAGTTGACTTAGAACATTTTGATTTAGTTGATTTAGTTGACTTAGAACATTTTGATTTAGTTGATTTAATAGGCTAGTTGATTTAGTTGACTTAGAACATTTTGATTTAGTTGATTTAGTAGGCTAGTTGATTTAGTTGACTTAGAACATTTTGATTTAGTTGAGTTAGTCGGATAGTTAATTTAGTTCACTTAGAGCATTTTGATTTAGTTGATTTAGTAGGCTAGTTGATTTAGTTGACTTAGAACATTTTGATTTAGTTGATTTAGTAGGCTAGTTGATTTAGTTCACTTAGAACATTTTGATTTAGTTGATCGTTAATCCTTTGCTCATATTGCTTTAGGAAGAATGGCGCCACCACCACCACCACTATGTCAACTGTTCAAGTCAAGATCCGCCAGCAGCCTTGCAACTGGCAAGCTGTTCGGCATCTACTTCCAGCCGACTTTTCGTCATGCGGAGGTAAGAAATTAGATGAAATGTAATAACTATTTTATTTCTAGTGTTGGCATTACTGCATTGTGTCATTTTGCTTATTTTACACAGATCGTCCCATGCAATGTGAGGTTGAAATTCAACAAGCTGACAGGAGACACTGTGACATTTGAGGCTCCTGGGGGCCGTACACTATGGAGGTTGAGAAAGGACGCAATATGTCGCAAATTGGAGGAGATGGATGGGCCCGTTTCGTCGCTCGCATGCATCTTACTGGTGGTGAGTTGATCAGCTTCAACTTCCGAGCAGAAAGACCCAAGCTAGCTGTCATTTATCTCAACCTGGTGGAAGATGATGAAGATGACAAAGATGATGAAGGTGATGAAGATAATGAGGACCCACTCGATGAAGATGATGAGGACCCACTTCATGAAGCCATCGTAGCTCAAAGAACAAGGCTGAGTGAGGAGGAGGTGTCCAACCTGTGGGACATAATTCCGCCACGTGCTGACTTTGTCGGGGTGCCATTCGTGACCCGCTTGACAAATCCCATGGTTGATCGACATGATATGGTATGTTATACTTACAAATCCAAATTGATAGTGTGAATTACTTAGTGTACAGTCCAATGATATGGTATGTTGTGTGGAATCTAGTCGATGATATATATGTTTTAGTGTAGAGTTCGATCACATGCTTATTAATTGATATGTTTTTCTTATTCAGAAATTGGCAAAGAGCATATCTGTGAGTTATGGTATCGAGCCTGATGAAGAAGGCTCAGCTGGACTACACCTTACTGCAAGGGGCTCCGTCACAACCTGTACTTACCGCGTGGACACGGACGGTCGCACACACTTAAACTCGGTTGGGTGGAAGAAATTCCTCGATGGCAAGAATCTTCGTGTTGGACAGGCCATCCTAATTACTATCAGGAACACCAACCGCCCAGGCTTGAGGATGATGATTGTCTTCGATATCATCTAGAACTACATATGTGTGTGTGGCTATATCATCTAGAACTACATATGTGTGTGTGGATATATCATCTAGAACTACATATGTGTGTGTGGCTATATCATCTAGAACTACATATGATGATCGTCGTCGATATCATCTAGAACTACATATGATGATGGTCGTTGATATGACCTTGTACTGCTTGAGGATGCATGTTGGCTATGCATGAAATTGTTATCTAGTACTCCCTTCGTTCCAAATTACTCGTCGTGGTTTGAACTAAAACCACGACGAGTAATTTGGAACGAAGGGAGTACTACCGTACCTAGTAATGGTTTATGAATTTGATATCTACTAGCAGTACCTAGTATCTAGTATCTGAAAGGAGAACTGAAAGGGAATGGGGCAGTGGGAAAATGATGAAATATATAGCAGTAGCAAGGTATGGCGAAATCGCTACAGCTAGTTAATAGTAGCGCGTTCACAAAAAGCGCTGCTGATATCATCAACAGTAGTAGCGCGGGTTAGGGCCGCGCTACTACTATGAGTTAGCTGTAGCGCCTTATTAGTAGCGCGGCCACCCGCGCTGCTGCTAGCCTAAAAACCCGCGCTGCTGCTAGCATTTTCCCTAGTAGTGCATGCCTACATTACATTGATGAACTGGAGCTAGTTCTGTGTCACCCTATGTTATAGCTATTACATGAGGAATCACATCTGACATAATTATCCATCGCTGATCCATTGCCTACGAGCTTTTCACATCTTGTGTTTCGCTTATTTACCTTTCTGTTGCTATTGTTACAATCACTACAAAACCTAAAAATATTACTATTGCTACCGTTACCTTTATTATCATATTACTTTGCTACTAAATACTTTGCTGCAGATACTAAGTTATCCAGGTGTGGTTGAATTGATAACTCAACTGCTAATACTCAAGAATATTCTTTGGCTCCCCTTGTGTCGAATCAATAAATTTGGGTTGAATACTTTACCCTGAAAAGCTGTTGTGATCCCCAACACTTGTGGGTTATCAAGACTAATTTCTGGCGCCGTTGCCGGGGAGCATAGCTCTATTCTTTGAGTCACTTGGGATTTATTTCTGTTGATCACTATGAAGAACTTGAAAGATGACAGAACTATGATTTTTCCCTCAATTACGAGGGGAGGTAAGGAACTGCCATCTAGCTCTGCACTAGATTCTCCTTCTTTTTTGAGTAAGCTTGTGACATATAAACCTTCTACTGCTATGAATTCTGATATGTCGCATGTTATTGATGATGCCACTTCTGCTATGCATTATACTTATGATGAAACTACTTCTGTGCGTGATACTACTTTGCCATTAGGTGAATTTCTTGATGAACAACTTGCTAGGGTTAGAGGGAATGAAATTATTGAAGATGCTATTATTGATGATAGTGATGATGAAAATTCTCCCAATGATTATGAATTGCCTGTTGTTCCTGAGGGTTATGTTATGAATGAAGAAGCTGCTAGAGCTATCTTTGCTTGCAATGATAGATATGATCTTAAGAAATTATTAGCTAAATAGAAGCAGCACTCTCTTAATGCTAGAATGAAACATGACCCTGCTTTTGCTACTTCACCTATATGTGTTACTGATAAGGATTATGAATTCTCTGTTGATCCTAAAATTATTACTTTAGTTGAATATCTGATCCTTTTTATGGCCTCGAATCTAAAACTATTGTGGCACATCTTACCAAGTTGAATGATATAGCCACCCTATTTACTCATGATGATAAATCTCGCTATTATTATATCCTTAAGATATTTCCATTCTCGTTAAAGGGTGATGCTAAGACTTGGTATAATTCTCTTGCTCCTGGTTGTGTGCGTAGTCCCCAGGATATGATTTATTACTTCTTTGATAAATATTTCCATGCTCATAAGACACAAGCTGCCTTACGGGAAATATATAATTTTGTGCAAATCGAAGAAGAGAGTCTCCCACAAGCTTGGGGGAGGCTTCTCCGATTACTTAATGAAGGAAATATACCCTAGAGGCAATAATAAAGTTATTATTTATTTCCTCATATCATGATAAATGTTTATTATTCACGCTAGAATTGTATTAACTGGAAACATGATACATGTGTGAATACATAGACAAACTTAATGTCACTAGTATGCCTCTACTTGACTAGCTCATTAATCAAAGATGGTTATGTTTCCTAACCATAGACATGAGGTGTCATTTGATTAACGGGATCACATCATTAGTAGAATGATGTGATTGACATGACCCATTCCTTTAGCTCAGCACTTGATCGTTTAGTATGTTGCTATTGCTTTCTTCATGACTTATACATGTTCCTACAACTATGAAATTATGCAACTCCCGATTACCGGAGGAACACTTTGTGTGCTACCAAACGTCACAACGTAACTGGGTGATTATAAACGAGCTCTAAAGGTGTCTCCAAAGATACATGTTGAGTTGGCATATTTCGGTATTAGGTTTTGTCACTCCGATTGTCGGAGAGGTATCTCTGGGCCCTCTCGATAATGCACATCACTATAAGCCTTGCAAGCATTGTAGCTAATGAGTTAGTTACGGAATGATGCATTACGTAACGAGTAAAGAGACTTGCCAGTAACGAGATTGAACTAGGTATTGGAATACCGACGATCGAATCTCGGGCAAGTAACATAGCGATGACAAAGGGAACAACGTATGTTGTTATGCGGTTTGACAGATATAGATCTTCGTAGAATATGTAGGAGCCAATATGAGCATCCAGGTTCCGCTATTGGTTATTGACCGGAAATGTGTCTCGGTCATGTCTACATAGTTCTCGAACCCGTAGGGTCCGCACGCTTATGGTTTCGTTGACTGTTTTGTTATGAGTTTATGAGTTTTGATGTACCGAAGGTTGTTCGATGTCCCAGATGTGATCACAGACATGACGAGGAGTCTCAAAATGATCGAGAAATAAAGATCGATATATTGGACGACTATATTTGGACACCGGAAAGGTTCCGGTTTAGATTGGGACAATACCGGAGCTCCGGGAGGTTATCGTAACCCCCCCGGGAGGTATATGGGTCTTATTGGGCCTTAGTGGAAAGGAGGGGGAAGGAGAAAAGGAGGGGGCGCCCCCCCCAAGCCCAATCCGAATTGGGAGGGGGGCCGGCCCCCCCTTTCCTTCCTGCCTCCCTCCTCTTCCTTCCTCTCCCCCTCCTAATAGGAAAGGGGGGAGTCCTACTCCCGTGGGGGTTGGAGTCCCCCCTAGGGCACGCCACCCCCCTTGGCCGGCCCCCTCCTCCACTCCTTTATATACGGGGGAGGGGGGCACCCCATAGACACAACAATTGATCTCTTGATCTCTTAGCCGTGTGGGGTGCCCCCCTCCACCATAGTTCTCCTCGATAATATTGTAGAGGTGCTTAGGCGAAGCCCTGCGATGGTAGAACATCAAGACCGTCACCACGCCATCATGCTTACGAAACTCTTCCCCGAAATTCTGCTGGATCGGAGTACGAGGGACGTCATCGAGCAGAACGTGTGCAAGAACTCGGAGGTGCCGTAATTTCGGTGCTTTATCCGTCGGTCCGGGAAGACGTACTACTACATCAACCGCATTGTGCTAACGCTTCCTCTTTCGGTCTATGAGGGTATGTGGACACTCTCTCCCCTCTCGTTGCTATGCATCACCATGATCTTGCGTGTGCATAGGATTTTTTTTTGAAATTACACGTTCCCCAACAGTGGCATCCGAGCCAGGTTTTATGCGTAGATGTTATATGCATGAGTAGAACACAAGTGAGTGAAGGAAATATGCCCTAGAGGCAATAATAAAGTTATTATTTATTTCCTCATATCATGATAAATGTTTATTATTCATGCTATAATTGTATTAACCAGAAACATGATACATGTGTGAATACATAGACAAACTTAATGTCACTAGTATGCCTCTACTTGACTAGCTCATTAATCAAAGATGGTTATGTTTCCTAACCTAGAGATGTGTTGTCATTTGATTAACGGGGTCACATCATTAGGAGAATGATGTGATTGACTTGACCCATTCCGTTAGCTTAGCACTTGATCGTTTAGTATGTTGCTATTGCTTTCTTCATGACTTATACAAAGTTCCAATAACTATGAGATTATGCAACTCCCATTTACCAGAGGAACACTTTGTGTGCTACCAAACATCACAACGTAACTGGGTGATTGTAAAGGAGCTCTACAGGTGTCTCCAAAGGTACATGTCGAGTTGGCATATTTCGAGATTAGGTTTTGCCACTCCGATTGTCGGAGAGGTATCTCTGGGCCCTCTCGGTAATGCACATCACTATAAGCCTTCAAGCAATGTATCTAATGAGTTAGTTACGAAATGATGCATTACGTAACGAGTAAAGAGACTTGCCGGTAACGAGATTGAACTAGGTATTGGATACCGACGATCGAACCTCAGGCAAGTAACACACCGATGACAAAGGGAACAACGTATGTTGTTATGCGGTTTGATCGATAAAGATCTTCGTAGAATATGTATGAGCCAATATGAGCATCCAGGTTCCGCTATTGGTTATTGACCGGAAACAGTTCTAGGTCATGTCTACATAGTTCTCGAACCCGTAGGGTCCGCACGCTTAACGTTACGATTACAGTTTTATTATGAGTTTATAAGTTTTGATGTACCGAAGGTTGTTCGGAGTCCCGGATGTGATCACGGACATGACGAGGAGTCTCGAAATGGTCGAGACATAAGGATTGATATGTTGGAAGCCTATATTTGGATATCGGAATCGTTCCGGGTGAAATCGGGATTTTACCGGAGTCCCGGGGGGTTACCGGAACCCCCCCCCCCCCCCCCGGAGGGGGGGGGGTTATTGGGCCTACATGGGCCCTAAGGGATAAGAGGAGGGCCGGCCAGTGCAGGCCGCGCGGCCCCTCCCCCCTAGTCCGAATAGGACAAGGAAGGGGGGCGGCGCCCCCCTTTCCTCTTTCCCCCTTCCCCCTTCCTTCTCCAACAAGGCAAGAGGGGGGAGTCCTACTCCCGGTGGGAGTAGGACTCCTCTAGGCGCACCCCTAGGGCCAGCCGCACCTCCCCCCTCCATCCTTTATATACGGGGGCAGGGGGCGCCCCATGACACACAAGTTGATCTTTGTGATCATTCCTTAGCCGTTTGCGGTTCCCGCCTCCAGCATATTCCACCTCGGTCATATCGTTGCGGTGCTTAGGCGAAGCTCTGCATCGGTAGAACATCATCATCGTCACCACGCCGTCGTGCTGACGGAACTCATCCCCAACACCCTGCGGGATCGGAGTCCGGGGATCGTCATCGAGCTGAACGTGTGCTGAACTCGGAGGTGCCATACGTTCGATACTTGGATCGGTCGGATCGTGAAGACGTACGACTACAAAAACCGCGTTGTTCTAACGCTTCCGCTTACGGTCTACGAGGGTACGTGGACAACACTCTCCCCTCTCGTTGCTATACATCATCATGATCTTGCGTGTGCATAGGAATTTTTTTGAAATTACTACGTTCCCCAACAGTGGTATCAGAGCCTAGGTTTTATGTGTTGATGTTATATGCACGAGTGGAACACAAGTGAGTTGTGGGCGATACAAGTCATACTGCTTACCAGCATGTCATACTTTGGTTCAGCGGTATTGTGAGATGAAGCGGCCCGGACCAACATTACACGTACGCTTACGCGAGACTGGTTTCACCGTTACGAGCACTCGTGCTTAAAGGTGACTGGCGGGTGTCTGTCTCTCTCACTTTAGTTGAACCGAGTATGGCTACGCCCGGTCCTTGCGAAGGTTAAAACAGCACTAACTTGATGAACTATCATTGTGGTTTTGATGCGTAGGTAAGAACGGTTCTTGCTCAGCCCGTGGCAGCCACGTAAAATTTGCAACAACAAAGTAGAGGACGTCTAACTTGTTTTTGCAGGGCATGTTGTGATGTGATATGGTCAAGACGTGATGCTATATTTTATTGTATGAGATGATCATGTTTTGTAACCAAAGTTATCGGCAACTGGCAGGAGCCATATGGTTGTCGCTATATTGTATGAAATGCAAACGCCCTGTAATTGCTTTATCACTAAGCGGTAGCGATAGTCGTAGAAGCAATAGATGGCGTAAACGACAATGATGCTACGATGGAGATCAAGGTGTCGCGCCGGTGACGATGGTGATCACGACGGTGCTTCGGAGATGGAGATCACAAGCACAAGATGATGATGGCCATATCATATCACTTATATTGATTGCATGTGATGTTTATCCTTTATGCATCTTATCTTGCTTTGATTGACGGTAGCATTTTAAGATGATCTCTCACTAATTATCAAGAAGTGTTCTCCCTGAGTATGCACCCTTGCGAAAGTTCTTTGTGCTGAGACACCACATGATGATCGGGTGTGATAGGCTCTACGTTCAAATGCAACGGGTGCAAAACAGTTGCACACGTAGAATACTCAGGTTAAACTTGACGATCCTAGCATATACAAATATGGCCTCGGAACACGGAGACCGAAAGGTCGAACGTGAATCATATAGTAGATATGATCAACATAGTGATGTTCACCATTGAATCTACTCCATCTCACGTGATGATCATACATGGTTTAGTTGATTTGGGTCACGTGATCACTTAGATGACTAGTGAGATGTCTGTCTAAGTGGGCGTTCTTAAGTAATATGATTCATCGCCATCGTCATCATGAACCATCCTCCATCACCAATTTCATGATGCTCACCGCCGTGCGTGAGTAATTCCATCGTAGGCTTGCTGGACGGTGATGGGTCGGATGAGATTTACCATGTAATCAAGTTAGTTTTGTTAGTGTTTGATCCCTAGTATCCACTATGTTCTGAGATTGATGTTCCTATGACTTTGCTATGCTTAATGCTTATCACTAGGGCCCGAGTGCCATGATTTCATATCTGAACCTATTATGTTTTCATGAATATATGTGTGTTATTGATCCTATCTTGCAAGTCTATAGTCACCTATTATGTGTTATGATCCGACAACCCCGAAGTGATAATAATCGGGATACTTCTCGGTGATGACCATAGTTTGAGGAGTTCATGTATTCACTATGTGCTAATGCTTTGTTCCGGTTCTCTATTAAAAGGAGGCCTGAATATCCCTTAGTTTCCGCTAGGACCCCACTGCCACAGGAGTGTAGGACAAAAGATGTCATGCAAGTTCTTTTCCATAAGCACGTATGACTATTTACTAGGGAAAAGCCTATACACAGAATCTTATCAGCAGCGCGCTTCAAAATAACTCGCTGCTGCTAACTAGCAGTAGCGCGGATGGATGAAACTCGCTGCTGAGACAAATATAGCAGTAGCGCGTCCTCCCAAAGACGCGCTGCTGCTATAATTCCTACGAGGCCGCCGCGAGGCTAGTTATAGCAGCAACGCGTTAAAGTGATGCGCGCTACTGCTATGTAGCATAGTAGCAGCGCATTTCTCAGATAAGCGCTACTGCTAAGTTTCCTACAAAAATTTAGTCCCACCTCGCTCCGTGAAGAGAGTTTCTACCACCTTAAATATGTTACTTCTCACACTTTGACAAGCACTTGATCTTCATTGAACTCTATGTGTAGAATTTGTGGCTGCAATATGAGTCTTCACCTGTTCCTAAACCGGTGAGGACTCATATTGTCAAATCAGATTGTACACAAAAAGATCGTTGATGATCAATGTGTTTTTGATATATTGAACAAAGTCTATTTTTACATGCTGACACATAGCAGTAGCGCTTTATTGTGAAAGGCGCTGCTGCTAGATAGCTTAGCAGTAGCGTCTTTTCCTGAAGAGCGCTACTGCTAAGCCATTCATCTCCCTCATCTCCTCCATTCCGATCCACTCACACACACAGCCACTCAATCCTCTCCGATCCGTCTGCGCCGCGCGCCCCCGTCGCCCCTCCTCCGTCTGCGCCGCGCGCCGTCACCTCCTCCTCCTTGCTGGACTCGGTACCGGCCTCCTCCTCCGTCCTCCCTCTCCACTCGCCGCTGGCCGGCCCCTCCTCGCTCCGCCTTCCTCCTCCGTCCTCCCTCAACTGGGCCGCGCCGGCCGGCCCCTCCTCGCTCCGCCTTCCTCCTCCGTCCTCCCTCAACTGGCCGCGCCGGCCGGCCCCTCCTCGCTCCGCCTTCCTCCTCCATCCTACTCTCTTCTCCCTCCTCGAGTCGCCCCTCCTTCTCCCTCCTGCTCATATGCAACATTTTGATTTAGTTGATATAATTTAGTTGACTTAGTAGGCTAGTTGATTTAGTTTACTTAGAACATTTTGATTTAGTTGATTTAGTAGGCTAGTTGATTTAGTTCACTTAGAACATTTTGATTTAGTTGATTTAGTAGGCTAGTTGATTTAGTTGACTTAGAACATTTTGATTTAGTTGATTTAGTTGACTTAGAACATTTTGATTTAGTTGATTTAATAGGCTAGTTGATTTAGTTGACTTAGAACATTTTGATTTAGTTGATTTAGTAGGCTAGTTGATTTAGTTCACTTAGAACATTTTGATTTAGTTGATTTAGTCGGCTAGTTGGTTTAGTTCACTTAGAACATTTTGATTTAGTTGATTTAGTAGGCTAGTTGATTTAGCTGACTTAGAACATTTTGATTTAGTTGATTTAGTAGGCTAGTTGATTTAGTTCACTTAGAACATTTTGATTTAGTTGATCGTTAATCCTTTGCTCATATTGCTTTAGGAAGAATGGCGCCACCGCCACCACCACTATGTCAACTGTTCAAGTCAAGATCCGCCAGCAGCCTTGCAACTGGCAAGCTGTTCGGCATCTACTTCCAGCCGACTTTTCATCATGCGGCGGTAAGAAATTAGATGAAATGTAATAACTATTTTATTTCTAGTGTTGGCATTACTGCATTGTGTCATTTTGCTTATTTTACACAGATCGTCCCATGCAATGTGAGGTTGAAATTCAACAAGCTGACAGGAGACACTGTGACATTTGAGGCTCCTGGGGGCCGTACACTATGGAGGTCGAGAAAGGACGCAATATGTCGCAGATTGGAGGAGATGGATGGGCCCGTTTCGTCGCTCGCATGCATCTTACTGGTGGTGAGTTGATCAGCTTCAACTTCCGAGCAGAAAGACCCAAGCTAGCTGTCATTTATCTCAACCTGGTGGAAGATGATGAAGATGACGAAGATGATGAAGATGATGAAGATAATGAGGACCCACTCGATGAAGATGATGAGGACCCACTTCATGAAGCCATCGTAGCTCAAAGAACAAGGCTGAGTGAGGAGGAGGTGTCCAACCTGTGGGACATAATTCCGCCACGTGCTGACTTTGTCGGGGTGCCATTCGTGACCCGCTTGACAAATACCATGGTTGATCGACATGATATGGTATGTTATACTTACAAATGCAAATTAATAGTGTGAATTACTTAGTGTACAGTCCAATGATATGGTATGTTGTGTGGAATCTAGTCGATGATATATATGTTTTAGTGTAGAGTTCGATCACATGCTTATTAATTGATATGTTTTTCTTATTCAGAAATTGGCAAAGAGCATATCTGTGAGTTATGGTATCGAGCCTGATGAAGAAGGCTCAGCTGGACTACGCCTTACTGCAAGGGGCTCCGTCACAACCTGTACTTACCGCGTGGACACGGACGGTCGCACACACTTAAACTCGGTTGGGTGGAAGAAATTCCTCGATGGCAAGAATCTTCGTGTTGGACAGGCCATCCTAATTACTATCAGGAACACCAACCGCCCAGGCTTGAGGATGATGATTGTCTTCGATATCATCTAGAACTACATATGTGTGTGTGGCTATATCATCTAGAACTACATATGTGTGTGTGGCTATATCATCTAGAACTACATATGTGTGTGTGGCTATATCATCTAGAACTACATATGATGATCGTCGTCGATATCATCTAGAACTACATATGATGATGGCCGTTGATATGACCTTGTACTGCTTGAGGATGCATGTTGGCTATGCATGAAATTGTTATCTAGTACTCCCTTCGTTCCAAATTACTCGTCGTGGTTTGAACTAAAACCACGACGAGTAATTTGGAACGAAGGGAGTACTACCGTACCTAGTAATGGTTTATGAATTTGATATCTACTAGCAGTACCTAGTATCTAGTATCTGAAAGGAGAACTGAAAGGGAATGGGGCAGTGGGAAAATGATGAAAGATATAGCAGTAGCGAGGGATGGCGAAATCGCTACAGCTAGTTAATAGTAGCGCGTTCACAAAAAGCGCTGCTGATATCGTCAACAGTAGTAGCGCGGGTTAGGGCCGCGCTACTACTATGAGTTAGCTGTAGCGCCTTATTAGTAGCGCGGCCACCCGCGCTGCTGCTAGCCTAAAAACCCGCGCTGCTGCTAGCCTTTTCCCTAGTAGTGCATGCCTACATTACATTGATGAACTGGAGCTAGTTCTGTGTCACCCTATGTTATAGCTATTACATGAGGAATCGCATCTGACATAATTATCCATCGCTGATCCATTGCCTACGAGCTTTTCACATCTTGTGTTTCGCTTATTTACCTTTCTGTTGCTATTGTTACAATCACTACAAAACCTAAAAATATTACTTTTGCTACCGTTACCTTTATTATCATATTACTTTGCTACTAAATACTTTGCTGCAGATACTAAGTTATCCAGGTGTGGTTGAATTGATAACTCAACTGCTAATACTCAAGAATATTCTTTGGCTCCCCTTGTGTCGAATCAATAAATTTGGGTTGAATACTTTACCCTGAAAAGCTGTTGTGATCCCCAACACTTGTGGGTTATCAAGACTAATTTCTGGCGCCGTTGCCGGGGAGCATAGCTCTATTCTCTGAGTCACATGGGATTTATTTCTGTTGATCACTATGAAGAACTTGAAAGATGACAGAACTATGATTTTTCCCTCAATTACGAGGGGAGGTAAGGAACTGCCATCTAGCTCTGCACTAGATTCTCCTTCTGTTTTGAGTAAGCTTGTGACATATAAACCTTCTACTGCTATGAATTCTGATATGTCGCATGTTATTGATGATGCCACTTCTGCTATGCATTATACTTATGATGAAACTACTTCTGTGCATGATACTACTTTGCCATTAGGTGAATTTCTTGATGAACAACTTGCTAGGGTTAGAGGGAATGAAATTATTGAGGATGCTATTATTGATGATAGTGATGATGAAAATTCTCCCAATGATTATGAATTGCTTGTTGTTCCTGAGGGTTATGTTATGAATGAAGAAGCTGCTAGAGCTATCTTTGCTTGCAATGATAGATATGATCTTAAGAAATTATTAGCTAAATAGAAGCATCACTCTCTTAATGCTAGAATGAAACATGACCCTGCTTTTGCTACTTCACCTATCTGTGTTACTGATAAGGATTATGAATTCTCTGTTGATCCTGAAATTATTACTTTAGTTGAATATCTGATCCTTTTTATGGCCTCGAATCTAAAACTGTTGTGGCACATCTTACCAAGTTGAATGATATAGCCACCCTATTTACTCATGATGATAAATCTCGCTATTATTATATCCTTAAGATATTTCCATTCTCGTTAAAGGGTGATGCTAAGACTTGGTATAATTCTCTTGCTCCTGGTTGTGTGCGTAGTCCCCAGGATATGATTTATTACTTCTTTGATAAATATTTCCATGCTCATAAGACACAAGCTGCCTTACGGGAAATATATAATTTTGTGCAAATCAAAGAAGAGAGTCTCCCACAAGCTTGGGGGAGGCTTCTCCGATTACTTAATGAAGGAAATATACCCTAGAGGCAATAATAAAGTTATTATTTATTTCCTCATATCATGATAAATGTTTATTATTCACGCTAGAATTGTATTAACTGGAAACATGATACATGTGTGAATACATAGACAAACTTAATGTCACTAGTATGCCTCTACTTGACTAGCTCATTAATCAAAGATGGTTATGTTTCCTAACCATAGACATGAGGTGTCATTTGATTAACGGGATCACATCATTAGTAGAATGATGTGATTGACATGACCCATTCCTTTAGCTCAGCACTTGATCGTTTAGTATGTTGCTATTGCTTTCTTCATGACTTATACATGTTCCTACAACTATGAAATTATGCAACTCCCGATTACCGGAGGAACACTTTGTGTGCTACCAAACGTCACAACGTAACTGGGTGATTATAAACGAGCTCTAAAGGTGTCTCCAAAGATACATGTTGAGTTGGCATATTTCGATATTAGGTTTTGTCACTCCGATTGTCGGAGAGGTATCTCTGGGCCCTCTCGATAATGCACATCACTATAAGCCTTGCAAGCATTGTAGCTAATGAGTTAGTTACGGAATGATGCATTACGTAACGAGTAAAGAGACTTGCCAGTAACGAGATTGAACTAGGTATTGGAATACCGACGATCGAATCTCGGGCAAGTAACATACCGATGACAAAGGGAACAACGTATGTTGTTATGCGGTTTGACAGATATAGATCTTCGTAGAATATGTAGGATCCAATATGAGCATCCAGGTTCCGCTATTGGTTATTGACCGGAAACGTGTCTCGGTCATGTCTACATAGTTCTCGAACCTGTAGGGTCCGCACGCTTATGGTTTCGTTGACAGTTTTGTTATGAGTTTATGAGTTTTGATGTACCGAAGGTTGCTCGATGTCCCAGATGTGATCACAGACATGACGAGGAGTCTCAAAATGATCGAGAAATAAAGATCGATATATTGGACGACTATATTTGGACACCGGAAAGGTTCCGGGTTAGATTGGGACAATACCGGAGCTCCGGGAGGTTATCGTAACCCCCCCCGGGCGGTATATGGGTCTTATTGGGCCTTAGTGGAAAGGAGGTGGAAGGAGAAAAGGAGGGGGCGCCCCCCCAAGACCAATCCGAATTGGGAGGGTGGCCGGCCCCACCTTTCCTTCTTCCCTCCCTCCTCTTCCTTCCTCTCCCGCTCCTAATAGGAAAGGGGGGAGTCCTACTCCCGTGGGGGTTGGAGTCCCCCCTAGGGCGCGCCACCCTCCTTGGCCGGCCCCCTCCTCCACTCCTTTATATACGGGGGAGGGGGGAACCCCATAGACACAACAATTGATCTCTTGATCTCTTAGCCGTGTGGGGTGCCCCCCTCCACCATAGTTCTCCTCGATAATATTGTAGCGGTGCTTAGGCGAAGCCCTGCGATGGTAGAACATCAAGACCGTCACCACGCCGTCGTGCTTACGAAACTCTTCCCCGAAATTCTGCTGGATCGGAGTACGAGGGACGTCATCGAGCAGAACGTGTGCAAGAACTCGGAGGTGCCGTAATTTCGGTGCTTTATCCGTCGGGCCGGGAAGACGTACTACTACATCAACCGCATTGTGCTAACGCTTCCTCTTTCGGTCTATGAGGGTATGTGGACACTCTCTCCCCTCTCGTTGCTATGCATCACCATGATCTTGCGTGTTCATAGGATTTTTTTTTGAAATTACATGTTCCCCAACAGTGGCATCCGAGCCAGGTTTTATGCGTAGATGTTATATGCATGAGTAGAACACAAGTGAGTGAAGGAAATATGCCCTAGAGGCAATAATAAAGTTATTATTTATTTCCTCATATCATGATAAATGTTTATTATTCATGCTATAATTGTATTAACCAGAAACATGATACATGTGTGAATACATAGACAAACTTAATGTCACTAGTATGCCTCTACTTGACTAGCTCATTAATCAAAGATGGTTATGTTTCCTAACCTAGAGATGTGTTGTCATTTGATTAACGGGATCACATCATTAGGAGAATGATGTGATTGACTTGACCCATTCCGTTAGCTTAGCACTTGATCGTTTAGTATGTTGCTATTGCTTTCTTCTTGACTTATACAATGTTCCAATAACTATGAGATTATGCAACTCCCATTTACCGGAGGAACACTTTGTGTGCTACCAAACATCACAACGTAACTGGGTGATTGTAAAGGAGCTCTACAGGTGTCTCCAAAGGTACATGTTGAGTTGGCATATTTCGAGATTAGGTTTTGTCACTCCGCTTGTCGGAGAGGTATCTCTGGGCCCTCTCGGTAATGCACATCACTATAAGCCTTCAAGCAATGTATCTAATGAGTTAGTTATGAAATGATGCATTACGTAACGAGTAAAGAGACTTGCCGGTAACGAGATTAAACTAGGTATTGGATACCGACGATCGAATCTCGGGCAAGTAACATACCGATAACAAAGGGAACAACGTATGTTGTTATGCGGTTTGACCGATAAAGATCTTCGTAGAATATGTATGAGCCAATATGAGCATCCAGGTTCCGCTATTGGTTATTGATCGGAAACAGTTCTAGGTCATGTCTACATAGTTCTCGAACCCGTAGGGTCCGCACGCTTAACGTTACGATGACAGTTTTATTATGAGTTTATAATTTTTGATGTACCGAAGGTTGTTCGGAGTCCCGGATGTGATCACGGACATGACGAGGAGTCTCGAAATGGTCGAGACATAAGGATTGATATGTTGGAAGCCTATATTTGGATATCGGAATCGTTCCGGGTGAAATCGGGATTTTACCGGAGTACCGGGGGTTACAGGAACCCCCCCCCCCCCGGGGGGGGGGTTATTGGGCCTACATGGGCCCTAAGGGAGAAGAGGAGGGCCGGCCAGGGCAGGCCGCGCGGCCCCTCCCCCCTAGTCCGAATAGGACAAGGAAGGGGGGCGGCGCCCCCCTTTCCTCTTTCCCCCTTCCCCCTTCATTCTCCAACAAGGCAAGAGGGGGGAGTCCTACTCCCGGTGGGAGTAGGACTCCTCTCGGCGCACCCCTAGGGCCAGCCGCACCTCCCCCCTCCATCCTTTATATACAGGGGCAGGGGGCGCCCCATGACACACAAGTTGATCTTTGTGATCATTCCTTAGCCGTGTGCGGTTCCCGCCTCCACCATATTCCATCTCAGTCATATCGTTGCGGTGCTTAGGCGAAGCCCTGCGTCGGTAGAACATCATCATCGTCACCACGCCGTCGTGCTGAGGGAACTCATCCCCAACACCCTGCGGGATCGGAGTCCGGGGATCGTCATCGAGCTAAACGTGTGCTGAACTCGGAGGTGCCATACGTTCGATACTTGGATCGGTCGGATCGTGAAGACGTACGACTACACAAACCGCGTTGTTCTAACGCTTCCTCTTACGGTCTACGAGGGTACGTGGACAACACTCTCCCCTCTCGTTGCTATACATCACCATGATCTTGCGTGTGCGTAGGAAATTTTTTGAAATTACTACGTTCCCCAACAGTGGTATCAGAGCCTAGGTTTTATGTGTTGATGTTATATGCACGAGTGGAACACAAGTGAGTTGTGGGCGATACAAGTCATACTGCTTACCAACATGTCATACTTTGGTTCAGCGGTATTGTGAGATGAAGCGGCCCGGACCAACATTACGCGTACGCTTACGCGAGACTGGTTTCACCGTTACGAGCACTCGTGCTTAAAGGTGACTGGCGGGTGTCTGTCTCTCTCACTTTAGTTGAACCGAGTATGGCTACGCCCGGTCCTTGCGAAGGTTAAAACAACACTAACTTGATGAACTATCGTTGTGGTTTTGATGTGTAGGTAAGAATGGTTCTTCCTCAGCCCGTGGCAGCCACGTAAAATTTGCAACAACAAAGTAGAGGACGTCTAACTTGTTTTTGCTGGGCATGTTGTGATGTGATATGGTCAAGACGTGATGCTATATTTTATTGTATGAGATGATCATGTTTTGTAACCAAAGTTATCGGCAACTGGCAGGAGCCATATGGTTGTCGCTTTATTGTATGAAATGCAAACGCCCTGTAATTGCTTTATCACTAAGCGGTAGCGATAGTCGTAGAAGCAATAGATGGCGTAAACGACAATGATGCTACGATGGAGATCAAGGTGTCGCGCCGGTGACGATGGTGATCACGACGGTGCTTCGGAGATGGAGATCACAAGCACAAGATGATGATGGCCATATCATATCACTTATATTGATTGCATGTGATGTTTATCCTTTATGCATCTTATCTTGCTTTGATTGACGGTAGCATTTTAAGATGATCTCTCACTAATTATCAAGAAGTGTTCTCCCTGAGTATGCACCGTTGCGAAAGTTCTTTGTGCTGAGACACCACATGATGATCGGGTGTGATAGGCTCTACGTTCAAATGCAACGGGTGCAAAACAGTTGCACACGCAGAATACTCAGGTTAAACTTGACGATCCTAGCATATACAAATATGGCCTCGAAACACGGAGACCGAAAGGTCGAACGTGAATCATATAGTAGATATGATCAACATAGTGATGTTCACCATTGAATCTACTCCATCTCACGTGATGATCATACATGGTTTAGTTGATTTGGGTCACGTGATCACTTAGATGACTAGTGAGATGTCTGTCTAAGTGGGCGTTCTTAAGTAATATGATTAATTGAACTTAAATTTATCATGAACTTAGTACCTGATAGTATTTTGCTTGTCTATGTTTGTTGTAGATAGATGGCTCGCTGTTGTTCCGTTGAATTTTAATGCGTTCCTTGAGAAAGCTAAGTTGAAAGATGATGGTAGCAATTACACGGACTAGGTCCGTAACCTGAGGATTTTCCTCATTGTTGCACAGAAGAATTACGTCCTGGAAGCACCGCTGGGTGCCAGGCCTGCTGCAGATGCAACTGACGACGTTAAGAACGTCTGGCAGAGGAAAGTTTATGACTACTCGATAGTTCAGTGTGCCATGCTTTACGTCTTGGAACCAGGTCTTCAACGATGTTTTGAACGTCATGGAGCATATGAGATGTTCCAGGAGTTGAAGTTAATATTTCAAGCAAATGCCCGGATTGAGAGATATGAAGTCTCCAATAAGTTCTATAGCTGTAAGATGGAGGAGAATAGTTCTCTCACTGAACACATACTCATAATGTCTGGGTATAATAATCACTTGATTCAAATGGGAGTTAATCTTCCTGATGATAGTGTCATTGACAGAATTCAATCACTGCCACCAAGCTACAAGAGCTTTGTGATGAACTATAATATGCAAGGGATGGACAAGACTATTCCAAAGCTCTTCGCAATGCTAAAGGCTTCGGAGGTAGAAATCAAGAAGGAGCATCAAGTGTTGATGGTCAATAAGACCACCAGTTTCAAGAAAAAGGGCAAAGGGAAGTAGAAGGGGAACTTCAAAAAGAACAACAAACAAGTTGCTGCTCAAGAGAAGAAACCCAAGTCTGGACCTAAGCCTGAGACTGAGTGCTTCTACTGCAAGCAGACTGGACACAGGAAGCGGAACTGCCCCAAGTATTTGGCCGATAAGAAGGATGGCAAAGTGAACAAAGGTATATGTGATATACATGTTATTGATGTGTACCTTACTAATGCTCGCAGTAGCACCTGGGTATTTAATACTGGTTTTGTTGCTAATATTTGCAACTCGAAACAGGGACTACGGATTAAGCGAAGATTGGCTAAGGACGAGGTGACGATGCGCGTGGGAAATGGTTCCAAAGTCGAGATTGGCTAAAGACGAGGTGATCGTGATCTGCATGCTACCTCTACATGCACCAACGAGATTAGTTTTAGACCTAAATAATTGTTATTTGGTGCCAGCGTTGAGCATGAACATTATATCTGGATCTTGTTTGATGCGAGACGGTTATTCATTTAAATCAGAGAATAATGGTTGTTCTATTTATATGAGTAATATCTTTTATGGTCATGCACCCTTGAAGAGTGGTCTATTTTTATTGAATCTCGATAGTAGTGATACACATATTCAAAATGTTGAAGCCAAAAGATGCAGAGTTGATAATGATAGTGCAACTTATTTGTGGCACTGCCGTTTAGGTCATATCGGTGTAAAGCGCATGAAGAAACTCCATACTAATGGACTTCTGGAATCACTTGATTATGAATCACTTGGTACTTGCGAACCGTGCCTCATGGGCAAGATGACTAAAAGGCCGTTCTCCGGAACTATGGAGCGAGCAACTGATTTATTGGAAATCATACATACTGATGTATGTGGTCCAATGAATATTGAAGCTCGCGGCGGGTATCGTTATTTTCTCACCTTCACAGATGATTTGAGCAGATATGGGTATATCTACTTAATGAAGCACAAGTCTGAAACATTTGAAAATTTCAAAGAATTTCAGAGTGAAGTGCAAAATCATCGTAACAAGAAAATAAAATTTCTACGATCTGATCGTGGAGGAGAATATTTGAGTTACGAGTTTGGTTTATGTTTGAAACAATGCGGAATAGTTTCGCAACTCACGCCACCCGGAACACCACAACGAAATGGTGTGTCCAAACGTCGTAATCGTACTTTACTAGATATGGCGCGATCTATGATGTCTCTTACTGATTTACCGCTATCGTTTTGGGGTTATGCTTTAGAGACGGCCGCATTCACGTTAAATAGGGCACCATCAAAATCCGTTGAGACGACGCCTTATGAACTGTGGTTTGGCAAGAAACCAAAGTTGTCGTTTCTTAAAGTTTGGGGATGCGATGCTTATGTGAAGAAACTTCAACCAGATAATCTCAAACCCAAATCGGAGAAATGTGTCTTCATAGGATACCCAAAAGAGACTATTGGGTACACCTTCTATCACAGATCTGAGGGAAAGATTTTCGTTGCTAAATTTGGATCCTTTCTAGAGAAGGAGTTTCTCTCAAAAGAAGTGAGTGGGAGGAAAGTAGAACTTGATGAGGTAACGGTACCTGCTCCCTTGTTGGAAAGT
The DNA here is from genome assembly GCF_018294505.1 of Triticum aestivum. Lineage (NCBI taxonomy): Eukaryota > Viridiplantae > Streptophyta > Magnoliopsida > Poales > Poaceae > Triticum > Triticum aestivum. Next base: position 729,962,052 of record NC_057813.1, read on the forward strand.
AGTTCATCACAAGAACCGGTTCCTGTGACAACTACACCAATCAGTGAGGAAGCTAATGATATTTATCATGAAACTTAAGATCTGCACCAGAGTGGTACAGTAATCCTATTCTGGAAGTCATGTTACTTGACCATGGCGAACCTACGAACGATGAGGAAGCGATGATGAGCCCAGATTCTGCGAAATGGCTTGAGGCCATGAAATCTGAGATGGGATCCATGTATGAGAACAAAGTATGGAGTTTGTTGACTTGCCCGATGATCGGCAAGCCATAGAGAATAAATGGATCTTCAGGAAGAAGACTGACGCTGATGGTAATGTAGCTGTCTATAAAGCTTTACTTGTTGCGAAAGGTTTTTGACAAGTTCAAGGGGTTGACTACGATGAGACTTTCTCACCCGTAGCGATGCTTAAGTCTGTCCGAATCATGCTAGCAATTGCCGCATTTTATGATTATGAAATTTGGCAAATCGATGTCAAAACTGCATTCCTGAATGGATTTCTGGAAGAAGGGTTGTATATGATGCAACCGGAAGGTTTTGTCGATCCAAAAGGTGCTAACAAAGTGTGCAAACTCCAGCGATCCATTTATGGACTGGTGCAAGCACCTCGCAGTTGGAATAAACGCTTTGATAGTGTGATCAAAGCATATGGTTTTATACAGACTTTTGGAGAAGCCTGTATTTACAAGAAAGTGAGTGGGAGCTCTGTAGCATTTCTGATATTATATGTAGATGACATATTGTTAATTGGAAATGACATAGAATTTCTGGATAGCATAAAGGGATACTTGAATAAAAGTTTTTCAATGAAAGACCTCGGTGAAGCTGCTTACATATTAGGCATCAAGATCTATAGAGATAGATCAAGATGCTTAATTGGACTTTCACAAAGCACATACCTTGATGAAGTTTTGAAAAAGTTCAAAATGGATCAGGCAAAGAAAGGGTTCTTGCCTGTATTACAAGGTGTGAAGTTGAGTCAGACTCAATGCCCGATCACAGCAGAAGGTAGAGAGAAAATGAAAGATGTTCCCTGTGCTTCAGCCATAGGCTCTATCATGTATGCAATGCTGTGTACCAGACCTGACGTATGCTTAGCAATAAGCTTGGCAGGTTGGTACCAAAGTAATCCAGGAGTGGCTCACTGGACAGCGGTCAAGAACATCCTGAAATACCTGAAAAGGACTAACGATATGTTTCTCGTTTATGGAGGTGACAAAGAGCTAGTCGTAAATGGTTATGTCGATGCAAGCTTTGACACTGATCCAGACGATTCTAAATTGCAAACCGGATACGTGTTTTTATTAAACGGTGGGGCTGTAAGTTTGTGCAGTTCTAAACAAAGCGTCGTGGCGGGATCTACATGCGAGGCGGAGTACATAGCTACTTCGGAAGCAGCAAATGAAGGAGTCTGGATGAAGGAGTTTATTTTCGATCTAGGTGTCATACCTAGTGCATCGGGACCAATGAAGATCTTCTGTGACAATACTGGTGCAATTTCCTTGGCAAAGGAATCCAGATTTCACAAGAGGACCAAGCACATCAAGAGACCCTTCAATTCCATCCGGGACCAAGTCCAGGTGGGAGACATAGAGATTTGCAAGATCATACGGATCTGAATGTTGTAGACCCGTTGACTAAGCCTCTTCCACGAGCAATACATGATCAGCACCAAGACTCCATGGGTGTTAGAATCATTACTGTGTAATCTAGATTATTGACTCTACTGCAAGTGGGAGACTGAAGGAAATATGCCCTAGAGGCAATAATAAAGTTATTATTTATTTCCTCATATCATGATAAAAGTTCATTATTCATGCTATAATTGTATTAACCGGAAACATGATACATGTGGGAATACATAGACAAACTTAATGTCACTAGTTGAACCGAGTGTGGCTACGCCCGGTACTTGTGAATGCTAAAACAGCACAAACTTGACGAATTATCGTTGTGGTTTTGATGCATAGGTAAGAACGGTTCTTGCTCAGCCCGTAGCAGCCACGTAAAATTTTCTACAACAAAGTAGAGGACCTCTAACTTGTTTTGCAGGTCATGTTGTGATGTGATATGGTCAAGACGTGATGCTATATTTTATTGTATGAGATGATCATGTTTTGTAACCAAGTTATCGGCAACTGGCAGGAGCCATATGGTTGTCGCTTTATTGTATGAAATGCAAGCGCCCTGTAATTGCTTTACTTTATCACTAAGCGGTAGCGATAGTCGTAGAAGCAATAGATGGCGAAACGACAATGATGCTACGATGGAGATCAAGGTGTCGTGCCGGTGACGATGGTGAATACGACGGTGCTTTGGAGATGGAGATCACAAGCACAAGATGATGATGGCCATATCATATCACTTATATTGATCGCATGTGATGTTTATCCTTTATGCATCTTATCTTTCTTTGATTGACGGTAGCATTTTAAGATGATCTCTCACTAATTATCAAGAAGTGTTCTCCCTGAGTATGCACCGTTGCGAAAGTTCTTCATGCTGAGACACCAAGTGTTGATCGGGTGTGATAGGCTCTACGTTCAAATACAACGGGTGCAAAACAGTTGCACACGCGGAATACTCAGGTTAAACTTGACGAGCCTAGCATATACAGATATGGCCTCGGAACAAAGGTCGAACGTGAATCATATAGTAGATATGATCAACATAGTGATGTTCACCATTGAAAACTACTCCATCTCACGTGATGATCGGACATGGTTTAGTTGATTTGGATCACGTGATCACTTAGATGACTAGAGAGATGTCTGTCTAAGTGGGAGTTCTTTAGTAATATGATTAATTGAACTTAACTTTATCATGAACTTAGTACCTAATAGTATTCTGCTTGTCTATGTTTGTTGTAGATAGATGGCTCGTGCTATTGTTCCGTTGAATTTTAATGCGTTCCTTGAGAAAGCTAAGTTGAAAGATGATGGTAGCAATTACACGGACTGGGTCCGTAACTTGAGGATTATCCTCATTGCTGCATAGAAGAATTACGTCCTGGAAGCACCGCTGGGTGCCAGGCCTGCTGCAGATGCAACTGACGACGTTAAGAACGTCTGGCAGAGCAAAGCTGATGACTACTCGATAGTTCAGTGTGCCATGCTTTACGGTTTAGAACCGGGACTTCAACGACGTTTTGAACGTCATGGAGCATATGAGATGTTCCAGGAGTTGAAGTTAATATTTCAAGCAAATGCCCGGATTGAGAGATATGAAGTCTGCAATAAGTTCTATAGCTGCAACATGGAGGAGAATAGTTTTATCAGTGAACATATACTCAAAATGTCTGGGGTATAATAATCACTTGATTCAACTGGGAGTTAATCTTCCTGATGATAGTGTCATTGACGGAATTCTTCAATCACTGCCACCAAGCTACAAGAGCTTCGTGATGAACTGTAATATGCAAGGGATGGACAAGACTATTCCTGAGCTCTTCGCAATGCTATAGGCTGCGGAGGTAGAAATCAAGAGGGAGCATCAAGTGTTGACGGTCAATAAGACCACCAGTTTCAAGAAAAAGGTTGAAGGGAAGAAGAAGGGGAACTTCAAGAAGAACAGCAAACAAGTTGCTGCTCAAGAGAAGAAACACAAGTCTGGACCTAAGCCTGAGACTGAGTGCTTCTACTTCAAGCAGACTGGCCACTGCAAGCGGAACTGCCCCATGTATTTGGCGGATAAGAAGGATGGCAAGGTGAACAAAGGTATATGTGATATACATGTTATTGATGTGTACCTTACTTATTCTTGTAGTAGCACCTAGGTATTTGATACTAGTTTTGTTGCTAATATTTGCAACTCGAAACAGGGACTACGGATTAAGCGAAGATTGGCTAAGGACGAGGTGACGATGCGCGTGGGAAATGGTTCCAAAGTTGATGTGATCGCGGTGGGCACGCTACCTCTACATCTACCTTCGGGATTAGTTTTAGACCTGAATAATTGTTATTTGGTGTCAGCGTTGAGCATGAACATTATATCTTGATCTTGTTTGATGCGAGACGGTTATTCATTTAAATATGAGAATAATGGTTGTTCTATTTATATGAGTAATATCTTTTATGGTCATGCACCCTTGAAGAGTGGTCTATTTTTCTTAAATCTCGATAGTAGTGATACACATATTCGTAATGTGGAAGCAAAAAGATGCAGAGTTGATAATGATAGTGCAACTTAATTGTGGCACTGCCGTTTAGGTCAAATTGGTGTAAAGCGCATGAAGAAACTTCATACTGATGGACTTCTAGAATCACTTGATTCTGAATCACATGGTACTTGCGAACCTTGCCGCATGGGCAAGATGACTAAAACGCCGTTCTCCGGAACTATGGAGTGAGCAACTGATTTGTTGGAAATCATACATCCTGATGTATGTGGTCCAATGAATATTGAGGCTCGCGGCGGGTATCGTTATTTTCTCACCTTCACAGATGATTTGAGCAGATATGGGTATATCTACTTGATGAAACACAAGTCTGAAAGATTTGAAAAGATCAAAGAATTTCAGAGTGAAGTGGAAAATCATCGTAACAAGAAAATAAAGTCTCTACGATCTGATCGTGGAGGAGAATATTTGAGTTACGAGTTTGGTTTACATTTGAAGCAATGCGGAATAGTTTCGCAACTCACGCCACCCGGAACACCACAAAGAAATGGTGTGTCCGAACATCGTAATCGTACTTCACTAGATATGGTGCGATCTATGATGTCTCTTACTGATTTACCGCTATCATTTTGCGTTTATGCTTTGGAAACGGCCGCATTCACGTTAAATAGGGCACCATCAAAATCCGTTGAGACGACACCTTATGAACTATGGTTTGGCAAGAAACCACAGTTGTCGTTTCTTAAAGTTTGGGGCTTTTATGCTTATGTGAAGAAACTTCAACCAGATAAGCTCAAACCCAAATCGGAGAAATGTATCTTCATAGGATACCCAAAAGAGACTATTGGTTACACCTTCTATCTTAGATCCGAGGGCAAGATTTTTGTTGCTAAATTCGGATCCTTTCTAGAGAAGGAGTTTCTCTCGAAAGAAGTGAGTGGGAGGAAAGTAGAACTTGATAAGGTAACTATACCCGCTCCCTTATTGGAAAGTAGTTCATCACAAGAACTGGTTCCTATGACAACTACACCAATCAGTGAGGAAGCTAATGATAATGATCATGAAACTTCAGATCAAGTTACTACCGAACCTTGTAGGTCAACCAGAGTAAGATCAGCACCAGAGTGGTACAGTAATCCTATTCTAGAAGTCATGTTACTGGACCATGGTGAACCTACGAACTATGAGGAAGCGATAATGAGCCCAGATTCCGCAAAATGGCTTGAGGCCATGAAATCTGAGATGGGATCGATGTATGAAAACAAAGTATGGACTTTGGTTGACTTGCCCGATGATCGGCAAGCCATCGAGAATAAATGGATCTTCAAGAAGAAGACTGACGCTGATGGTAATGTAACTGTCTACAAAGCTCGACTTGTTGCGAAAGGTTTTCGACAAGTTCAAAGGGTTGACTACGATGAGACTTTCTCACCCGTAGTGATGCTTAAGTCTGTCCGAATCATGTTAGCAATTGCTGCATTTTATGATTATCAAATATGGCAAATGGATGTAAAAACTGCATTCCTGAATGGATTTCTGGAAGAAGAGTTGTATATGATGCAACCGGAAGGTTTTGTCGATCCAAAAGGTGCTAACAAAGTGTGCAAGCTCCAAAGATCCATTTATGGACTAGTGCAATCCTCTCGGAGTTGGAATAAACGCTTTGATAGTGTGATCAAAGCATATGGTTTTATACAGACTTTTGGAGAAGCCTGTGTTTACAAGAAAGTGAGTGGGAGCTCTATAGCATTTCTGATATTATATGTAGACGACATATGGTTGATTGGAAATGATATAGAATTTATGGATAGTATAAAGGGATACTTGAATTAAAGTTTTTCAATGAAAGACCTCGGTGAAGCTGCTTACATATTGGGCATCAAGATCTATAGAGATAGATCAAGACGCTTAATTGGACTTTCACAAAGCACATACCTTGATAAAGTTTTGAAAAAGTTCAAAATGGATCAAGCAAAGAAAGGGTTCTTGCCTGTATTACAAGGTGTGAAGTTGAGTCAGACTCAATGCCCGACCACAGCAGAAGATAGAGAGAAAATGAAGGATGTTCCCTATGCTTCAGCCATAGGCTCTATCATGTATGCAATGCTGTGTACCAGACCTTATGTATGCTTATCAATAAGTTTAGCAGGGAGGTACCAAAGTAATCCAGGAGTGGATCACTGGACAGCGGTCAAGAATATCCTGAAATACCTGAAAAGGACTAAGGATATGTTTCTCGTTTATGGAGGTGACAAAGAGCTAGTCGTAAATGGAGGTGACAATGTTCTAAATCGCAAACCGGATACGTGTTTATATTGAACGGTGAAGCTGTCAGTTGGTGCAGTTCTAAACAAAGCGTCGTGGCGGGATCTACATGCGAAGCGTAGTACATAGCTGCTTCGGAAGCAGCAAATGAAGGAGTCTGGATGAAGGAGTTAATTTCTGATCTAGGTGTCATACCTAGAGCATCGGGACCAATGAAGATCTTCTGTGACGATACTGGTGCAATTGCATTGGCAAAGGAATCCAGATTTCACAAGAGGACCAAGCACATCAAGAGACGCTTCAATTCCATCCGGGACCAAGTCCAGGTGGGATACATAGCGATTTGCAAGATAAATACGGATCTGAATGTTGCATACCCGTTGACTAAGCCTATTCCATGAGCAAAACATGATCAACACCAAGACAACATGGGTGTTAGAATCATTATTGTGTAATCTAGATTACTGACTCTAGAGCAAGTGGGAGACTGAAGGAAATATGCCCTAGAGGCAATAATAAAGTTATTATCAATTTCCTTATATCATGATAAATGTTTATTATTCATGCTAGAATTGTATTAACAGGTAACATGATACATGTATGAATACATAGACAAACTTAATGTCACTAGTATGCCTCTACTTGACTAGCTCATTAATCAAAGATGGTTACGCTTCCTAACCATAGACATGAGTTGTCATTTGATTAACGGGATCACATCATTAGTAGAATGATGTGATTGACATGACCCATTCCGTTAGCTTAGCACCTGATCGTTTAGTATGTTGCTATTGCTTTCTTCAAGACTAATACATGTTCCTATAACTATGAGATTATGCAACTCCCATTTACCGGAGGAACACTTTGTGCGCTACCAAACGTCACAACGTAACTGGGTGATTATAAAGGAGCTCTACAGGTGTCTCCAAAGGTACATGTTGAGTTGGCATATTTCGAGATTATGTTTTGTCACTCCGATTGTCGGAGAGGTATCTCTGGGCCCTCTCCGTAATGCAAATCACTATAAGCCTTGCAAGAAATGTAGCTAATGAGTTAGTTTCGGAATGTTGCATTACGTAACGAGTAAAGAGACTTGCCGGTAACGAGATTGAACTAGGTATTGGAATAGCGACGATCGAATCTCGGGCAAGTAACATACCGATGATAAAGGGAACAATGTATGTTGTTATGCGGTTTGACCCATAAAGATCTTTGTAGAATATGTAGGAGAAAATATGAGCATCCAGGTTGCGCTATTGGTTATTGATCGGAAACATGTCTCGGTCATGTCTACATAGTTCTCGAACCCGTAGGGTCCGCACGCTTAAGGTTTCGTTGACAGTTTTATTATGAGTTTATGAGTTTTGATGTACCGAAGGTTGTTTGGTGTCCTGGATGGGATCACGGACATGACAAGGAGTCTCAAAATGATCGAGACATAAAGATCGATATATTGGACGACTATATTTGGACACCGGAAAGGTTCCGGGTGAGATTGGGACAATACCGGAGCTCCGGGAGGTTATCGGAACCCCCCGGGAGGTATATGGGCCTTATTGGGCCTGAGTGGAAAGGAGGGGAAAGGAGCAAAGGAGGGGGCGCCCCCCCCCCCAAGCCTGATCCGAATTGGGAGGGGGGCCGGCCCCCCTTTCCTTCTTCCCTCCCTCCTCTTCCTTCCCTCTCCCTCTCCTAATAGGAAAGGGGGGAGTCCTACTCCCGGTGGGGGTTGGACTCCCCCCTAGGGCACGCCACCCCCCTTGGCCGGCCCCCTCCTCCACTCCTTTATATACGGGGGAGGGGGGCACCCCATAGACACAATAATTGATCTCTTGATCTCTTAGCCGTGTGCGGTGCCCCCCTCCACCATAGTTCTCCACGATAATATTGTAGCGGTGCTTAGGCGAAGCCCTGCAATGGTAGAACATCAAGACCGTCACCACGCCGTCGTGCTGGTGGAACTCTTCCCCGACATTCTGCTGGATCGGAGTACGGGGGACGTCATCGAGCTGCACGTGTGCAAGAACTCGGAGGTGCCGTAATTTTGGTGCTTGGTTGGTCGGGCCATGAAGACGTACGACTGCATCTACTGCGTTGTGCTAACACTTCCGCTTTCGGTCTACGAGGGTACGTGGACACACTCATTGCTATGCATCACCATGATCTTGCGTGTGCGTAGGAAATTTTTTGAAATTACTACGTTCCCCAACACTTAATGCTTTGCCTGATCACCCTCTTAAGAAAAATGAAATACTTGATATCTTTTATAATGGACTAATCGATGCTTCCAAGGACTACTTAGATAGTTGTGCTGGTTGTGTTTTCAGGGAAAGAACAGTTGATGAAGCTAAATTACTATTGAATAATATGTTGACTATGAAAATAATTAGACTCTTCCAGAGCCAATTCCTGAGGCAATTTCTGAACCAATTGAGCCAACTCCTGAGCCTATTCCTAAACCCACTCCGAAGAAGAGGGGTGTTTTATTTCTCAGTCCTAAAGATATGCAAGAGGCTAAGAAATCAATGAAAGAAAAAGGTATTAAATCTGAAGATGTTAACAATTTACCACCTATTGAAGAAACACATGGTCTTAATATACCGCATGTTGAAGAACCACATTGTCTTGATAACCAGACACATGTAGTAAAGGTAAATTCTCTCTATAGATATGATAAAGTTGAAATTCCCTCTACTAAATTTCATAGCCCGTGCTTAGATGAATTTGATGACTTTATGGCTAGACAAGAAAGTTTTAATGCTTATGTTGGAAGAGAGTTAAATAATGATGCTTTCGAGATAGGACGCGTGAGCGATAATACGGCTAGAGTTAAAGGTGAACTCAAACTCATTAGCAAATATGCTTCTATGGTTGCTACTAAAGCTGAGCAAGTACTTAAAGCTCAAATTGATTTGCTTGATGAATTAAATAATAAAAATGACTTTGCTGTTAGAGTGGCTACTATAACTGGTAGAATGACTCAGGAACCATTGTATCCTAAAGGCCACCCTAAGAGAATCGAGCAAGATTCTTAGAGAAATAATTTAGAGGCACCTAGTTCTTCTAAAAAGAAGAAAAAGAAAAACGATAGGACTTTGCATGCTTCTAGTGAACCTGTTGTAGACACACCTGAGAATCCCAATGATATGTCTGTTTCTGATGCTGAAACCCAATCAGGTGATGAACATGAACCTAGTGATAATGTTAATGATAATGTTCATGTTGATGCTCAACCTAGGAAAAACAATGAAGTAGAGATTGAACCTGTTGTTGATCTTGATAACCCACAAGCAAAGAATCAACGTTATGATAAGAGAGATTTTGTTGCTAGGAAGCACGGTAGAGAAAGAGAACCATGGGTTCAGAAACCCATGCCCTTTCCTCCTAAACCATCTAAGACGAAGGATGATGAGGATTTTGAGTGCTTTGCTGAAATGATTAGACCTATTTTCTTACGTATGCGCTTAACTGATATGCTTAAAGTAAACCCTTATGCTAAATATATGAAGGATATCATTACAAACAAAAGAAAGATACCGGAAGCTGAAATTTCCACCATGCTTGCTAATTATACTTTTAAGGGTGGAATACCAAAGAAACCTGGAGATCCGGGGGCACCAACTATACCATGCTCCGTTAAAAGAAATTATGTTAGAACTGTTTTATGTGATCTTGGAGCCGGTGTTCGTGTTATGCCTCTCTCTTTATATCGTAGACTTGAATTGAATAAGTTGACACCTACTGAAATATCTTTGCAAATGGCCGATAAATGAACTGCTATACCTGTCGGCATTTGTGCGGATGTGCCTGTTGTGGTTGCAAATGTCACTATCTTAACGGACTTTGTTATTCTTGATATTCCCGAGGACGATATTATGTCGATTATCCTTGGTAGACCCTTTTTGAATACTGCAGGGGCTGTTATTGATTGCAACAAAGGCAGTGTCACTTTTCATGTTAATGGTAATGAGCATACGGTACACTTTCCGAGGAAAGAATCTCAAGTTCATAGCATCAATTCTATTGGAAAAGTCCCATCTATCTTTATTGGAGGTTTTGAATTTCCTCTCCCTACTGTCAAGAAAAAGTATGATATTCTTATTATTGGGGATGTTCATATCCCCGATGAGGTAACTTAGTGTTATTCGAAATTTCTCCGGTTCCGTGTTATTCGGAATGAGTTTGTTAACAAGACTTGATCAACCTTGTTGGTGGATTCATTTTGATGATCACGAGATGGATGAAACTAGAAGGAACAACCTTCTATACCCTCTTTTTACTTTCTGTTATTTAGAATAAATAAGGAAAAAATAGTATTACCTGTCTGTTTTTTGAATTATCCGTGCAATAAAAATATCCCGAAAATAAAAGTGCTCCAAATGCCCTACAAATTTAGTATGATTTTTTATGGAATATTTGAGCATTTTAGGCACTCAAATCACTGCAGGAGGGGCAAGCACGAGGCCACGAGAGTGGAGGGAGCGCCCACCTACCCTGGGCGCGCCCCCCTGTCTCGTGGGCCCCTGGTGGCCCCCCTCCACTTATGCCAGCACCCACACACTCCATCTTCTTCCCAAAAAAATCCCCATCCAGCTCAAGCACGAGTTCTAGCTCATTTTCTTCGATTTTCGATCTCCTTGCTCAAAGCTACATTCACAAAACTGCCTTGGGAGATTGTTGCTTGGTCTGTGACTCCTCCATTGGTACAATAAGTTTTTTGTTCTAGTGCTTTATTCATTCCAATTTTTTTCTACATAGGTGACCATGTTCTTGAGCTTGCATGTCAAATTTATGAGGTCCCAAGCAATTCTAATGCATGATATAGGCTCTAGGCACTTGTAGGAGTAGTTGCTACCAATCTTGTGTAGTTTTATTCACTTTTATTTTGAAGTTACTAAAATTTCAGAAATTTTTTAGAAAAAGAATTATGTCTAGGAGATTGTACCAACGTGGTTCCTCGGAAAGAAAGGCCAGGATTGCTATACTTGAGCAAGATGTTGAATTACCGAGGGACGCGGATGTACGAGCTTGTGAGTGGCCATCCGATGATTTTAGGTCGAAGCAGGCTTTAAGGAGGAATTTGACGCGTATGTGCATAATGCTGAGCTGGAGGACTTCTTACAAGATAAGTGTCCTCAGTACTATCAATTGACTGATTCCTTTGTGCGGAGGTTTAAATATAATTGTACACGTAATTCTCCTAGTGTCCTATTTGATATTTATGATACATCTTATACCATGGACTTAGAGGATTTTACAACTGCTTGCAAACTTCCGCAGTGGGGTAACATTAATGATCCTCACAAATCTGAATTTATAGATTTCCTTGCTAGTATTACTGTGGAAGAATCCAGGGATATTGCACAAGCTACCATAAGCATTCATTTTCCTGCTATACATTATTTTGCTCTCTTCATTGGTAGATGCATTAACGGTAAAGATGAAGCATGTCATATGTGTGTCCCTGATCTTTGTGTCCTCAAGAGTGCTGTGTTAGGTTATAAAGGTTATAACTTGGGGGCAATAGTTGCACGTAGGTTGCAGAATAATGGTAGAGCTGGAGATTTATTTGGAGGAATTTATGCAACCCGTGTGGCTAATTATCTTGGTATAGCCCCACGAGAGGGGGATATGATGTTACCTCCTGCTTATTTAGATTATGACGCTATGGTCAACCATCATTTTCTTAGGAGGAATGAACAATTCCTCCAATATCGACTAAACTATGACAGACGCAACGTCGTCCATGTTACTCTTCCTGCTCCTCTCCTTTTTGATTATCAGGCAAAAGGAAGATATGTAGTTACCAGGGAGGAAGCAGCTGAACACGAGGGGAGAGCGGAGGCAGCTCGCCAACATGCCGCTGCTCAGGAGGCGGTTGCTGCTGCATCTCAGTACGACCCCAGCTACAACTACGGATATCAGCCAGGCGGTCCTTGATATTAGACCAATTTAGGCCAAAAGCCTAAGATTGGGGGAGTACGAATTTCTCACCGACTTTACATTCATGTTCACACTATTCTAGTAGTCGGTGCTCATACTCTTCAACTGTATTATCCATGCTAGTTTCATTTCCTTTTTCTCGCTTTCTTCTTGTGTGTTTGATAAACCTTAAGAAAAACCAAAAAAATTAGTTAGTTTAATTTCCATGCCTGTAGTAGAAATTAAAATGAAAACCCAAAAAGATTTCTCGTTCTTCTTCTTACTTGTTGGGAGCTTTCCCGTGTAAATAGTTTTATTTTCTTTTCTTTTCTTTGGGGGTCGAGAGTAGAAGACCATATTAAAAATGTTTAGTGGCTCTCATATGCATGATTGTTTATTTAATTTAGAGCCCATATTACCATGTCTTCTCTCTTGAGTTGAATGGTTGCAGATTCCAGCTTAGTCCAATGCACGTGCACTATTATTATTATACACATCGTTCGGTCGTGCAAGTGAATGACAATAATGACGATATATGATGGACTGATTGAGATGAGAAAAGCTGGTATGAACTCGACCTCTCTTGTTTTTGTAAATATGATGAGTTCATCATTTCTGATTCAACATATTATGAAGTAAACATATTTGCAATGACATTTAGAGATTATATTTGCTTGTGCCACGCTTGATTAGCTATGAGTCATAATGGTTTACCTTGCGTGCCAACATGCTATTAGAATGATTATGATGTGGTATGATGGGATGGTATCCTCCTTTGAATGAATTGAGTGACTCGACTTGGCACATGTTCACGCATGTAGTTGAAACAAATCAACATAGCCTTCATGATATTTATGTTCATGGTGGATTATATCCTAGTCATGCTTGTATTCGGTGTGAATTAATTTTAATGCATGTTTATGACTGTTGTCGCTCTCTCAGTTGGCCGCTTCCCAGTCTTTTCGTAGCCTTCACCTGTACTAAGCGGGAATACTTCTTGTGCATCCAAACTCCTTAAACCCCAAAGTTGTTCCACATGAGTCCACTATACCTTCCTATATGCGGTATTTACCTGTCGTTCCAAGTAAATTTGTATGTGCCAAACTCCAAACCTTCAAATGAAATTCTGTTTTGTATGCTCGAGCATCTCATGTTACAACTAGGGTTGCCTATATCTTCCATGATAGGTGGGTTATTCTCAAGAGGAGTGGACTCCGCTCCTCATTCACGAGAAAGGGCCGGTAACCGGGATGCCTAGTCCCATGATCCAAAAAGATCAAAGCAAATCAAAATAATTAAACAAAACTCCCCCAGGGTTGTTGTTAGTTGGAGGCACTCGTTATTTCGAGCAAGCCATGGATTGATTCTTGTTCGTGGTTGGGGGAGTATAAACCTTTACCATTCTGTTTGGGAACTGCCTATATGCATGTAGTATGGAAGATACAGCCATCTCATAGTTGTTGCGTTGACAGCGAAAGTATGCCGCTCAAAATGTTATTCAATCTCTATTTTAAAAACGAGCTCCGGCACCTCTACAAATCCCTGCTTCCCTCTGTGAAGTGCCTATCTATTTACTTTTATGTTGATTCATCACCCTTCTTATTAAAAAGCACCCGCTGGAGAGCACACTGTCATTTGCATTCATTACTATTGGTTTATATTGGGTATGACTTGACTGGATCTCTTTTACCATTAATTACAATGTTTTGTCAGTCCTTGATCTTTAAAGGTGCTCTGCATTTATGTTTTGCGGTCTTAGAAAGGGCTAGCGAGATACCATTTTGTTATACCATGTTATGATTGTTTTGAGAAAGTGTTCTCATCCGATTTTTATTATTATTGCTCGCTAGCTGATTATGCTATTGATATGAGTAATTGTGAGACATGGGTGTTATTGTGAGTCTGGTTAGTTCATAATATTTGCTGAAACCTGAATGATGGCTTTGCATGTTTACAACAACAAGAGCAAACAGAGTTTGTAAAAGTTTTTCTTTATCACTTTCAGTTTATCAACTGAATTGCTTGAGGAAAAGCAAAGGTTTAAGCTTGGGGGAGTTGATACGTCTCCAACGTATCTACTTTTCCAAACACTTTTGCCCTTGTTTTGGACTCTAACTTGCATGATTTGAATGAAACTAACCCGGACTGATGTTGTTTTCAGCAGAATTGCCATGATGTTGTTTTATGTGTAGAAAGCAAAAGTTCTCGGAATGTCCTGAAAATCCATAGAGGCACTTTTTGGAAAATATAAAAAATACCGGCGAAAGAATCAAGACCAGGGCGGCCACACCCTGTCCCTGGGAACGCCCCCCTGCCTTGTGGGCACCCTGAGGCTCCGCCGACCTCAACTCCAACTCCATATATTCCTTCTCGCGGAGAAAAAAATCAGAGAGAAAGTTTCATCGCGTGTTAGGACCCCGATTCTATGCCACACCGATCTAGCATGTAACACCTCATATCACTTTGCGGCCTCACGCACAGTATTCCCACGAGTGTCGCCTTACCATGCCCGGGACCGTTTGCGCCTATTGGCACATGTATATGATAGTGTCGCTAGCATCCATATGACAAAGAACCCGGGATGACATGGCTTGAACCCAAAGTGGCGCTAACTTACAGGGACAGGCATACATGACCCAGCAGCGAACGTGTCGGTCATCAGCGAGTGAAT